>NC_140167.1:207662181-207702282 GCF_963971535.1 Notolepis coatsorum
AGCCACAACACTAACAATAGGTCCGTGGGTGAATTATGTACCATTACAATCACTACAGTACTGTATTAAGTTTCAAAAGTAAAAGTACAGTACATATTCTATAGGGTGTTCTTGTATTTCAGTGCACTCAACTCTATCTTTAATCTTTCAAAATGTTCAGTTGCTATCGCTATTAGCTCTATCTTTAATTTTTCAAAATGTACAGTTGCTATTGCATGCACTCATCTGTGTTTCACCACACACATGAGTGCATGCTTACCAACTGTCCGTCTGCAACACTACTATCACCGACATCTAAGAAGGGAGATCCCCCCTTGAACGGCCCTTCTAAGGTTTCTCTCCTCCACATTGCCTGTGGAGCTTTTTTTTCCCTATTGTTAGGTTTTAGTGAGTTTTTCCTTACCTTCGCGTGGGGTATGTCTGGGAGTGCTTGCATTCTTTCATTTATTTGCATTCATCTAAAAAATGTTTGGACCCTATGGTGTTCTTGTTCTGTTCTTGACTTATTGTTATGTTGTCTTCTTGACTTGTTTAAAGAAGACCTGTACGGCCCATGGGGACATTAACGTGTGTTGTCGGGCCCTATAAATAAATTTGATTTGATTTGATTTGATTTGATATATTCACCTGAAGGTTGTTAACCCTTTATTCGCCAATGACGTGTTACCACGTCATTCCCCGCCATGCATAATCTGCCAATGACGCCGTAAGGCGTCTTTGAGATCAATATTTCAAAAATCATGTCAATCATATTTCACCCACGGAGACTTGAGATCTCCTGTTGATCTCCTCTCAACTCTCCAACGGTTCAAGAGCGCCATCTGGTGGCCAATCGGCAGATCGCCCCAAACAGGAAATGAGCGGCAGGAAGTGGTGCTCATCCATATTCGGTCCGGCCACTCGCTATCACTCGCGGGACTCGAGCTCGACACACTGGATAGCAATCCGTTGCCAATAACTCGATAAACAACATGATTTGGACGTATATATTATTATACAACCTGGAAATGGATCGCATATATCAACATCCCATAATCGCGAACTTTCTGCTCCCCGCTGACCACCCAACGGTCAGAGGAAGCTGCGGTAAGTTTCAGCGTGTTAGCTTATTATGATCCATATAAACTGCTGTGATCTATGTATCGCCCATACTACATAAATGATTTAACGTCGGCCACGGACTTATAAACCCCCCCCCCCACCCCCTCCGGTCACCAGCAGATGATGTGGCATGACGTGTAGGACCTTGTACAATTGAAAATTTTAATCTGACGTAAATCGGTATCAAACTACATTTGATGATGTAATATATGTATTTATGGCTATAAATCACGTTCTGCAGAATGCTGCAGAAAACGATAAAAACATATTTATACTTTAGACCGTATTTTAGTATGAATATGTGAATGAAAAAGTAGAACGTTGCTACATCCTAACAGATAGATACTTGATGTTGAATGGGCCATAGTAATGTCAATTTAGCAATACAATTTAAAAAGTTATAGCCCTGCAAAGAAGGGGAAGATCTCCATAGACTTACAGTACTGGCAGACAGTGGATTAAGATCAGAATAATCCCTGGCAGATAAAGGGTTAAAGTGGTCCAGTTATGCTGCTCTGTGTCCCTCAGATTGCTGGTTTAAAATGTTAAAGTACTTAATCTTCATCAACAGTTGCTGATATTGCAAATGTCAACAGACCAGGCTATTAATCCATAATGGAGGTACTAGAAGAAAGGTTACATGGGTAACCAAAATCAACATGTTTCTCCTTCCAAGGGTCATCAATAATCACAGCAAATGTTGTGACTATGACTAACGGGTCAGGAGATTGACAATGTGCATCCAGCGATAACATTTTAATTCGATTTGTGAACTATGGGTCTGGGGTTGGGACAAAATCAATTTTAAGCCTCGTCACAGCATTCATTTGGCTACAAGAATATAATGTTAAATTACCATAGATGTATCACAACAACACATGATATTGTTCGCTATTCCAGTTTATATCGTACATCCATTTGTGTAACTGTAAATCCATGTATATTTATTGTATATATTAAAAATAGTGGCTATTTCTGTACACTTTAGTTGTGGGTTTTCTTTTCTAATCGGAGTTATCTATCTTGAGAATGTGTTGTATATGCATTTATTTATATTTATATTAAATATAACTTATACTTAGTGTTATAAGAAAAGCTATGTCCTGACCTGTACCCATTTACTGTGATTTACAGGTATTTTGGTAAATGGTAAATGGCTGTATTTATATAGCGTTTTTATCCAAAGCGCTTTACAATTTGTTTCTCACATCTTACCCATTCACTCACACATTCACACACAGACGGTGGAGGCAACCATGCAAGGTGCCAACCTGCTCATCAGTGTCTTGCTCAAGGACACTTCTACACGCTGCCCGGGAGGAGCGAGAATCAAACCGGGAACCTCCGGATTACCAGACGACTGCTCTACTCCCAAGCCACTGTCGCCCCCTATTAGGTCTATTTTATTATTAGGTATTTTTTACTTTGGTCTCTATCACTATACATTTATAGTTAGTGTAATCAATCATTTGACCTGATGTACACTAGAATGTGCAGCATACCATTCTCTGACGTCTCTCACCCCTTTATGGAGGAGGATTGTTGGCAAGTGACAGCTCTCACTTTTTTCCTCATTCTAGTGACTAGTGACACAACTGTCGGGTCTAGCTCGTATACTGCGTTGGACCACTAGCCTTAAACTAAATGTATCAGCAATAGTAGTAATCATGGATTATCGTCATAGTTCTTGTAATCTTCAATCAAGTCAACTGTAAATAATGCTTGAGACGTTATCTATAGCTAATGCTTGCATCACCATGGAGGTCTAAGGTAAATGTGTATCTCATGAACATACATTTCCACTGCATATTGTAACCCTCTCTGTCTGCTTCTAGATGAAATATTTGTGTTATCTTTAAAAAACAGGTCTATTACCTGCTGTGGTAAATCTCCCGCGGCATAGCCCCTTTCGTGACTGTGAAGCAAGGCTTGCATCACAGTCAGGAAAGGGGCTGCCTGCGGCCATCGTCAACGAGAGTCATTCACGGTCGTCTTTGTTTGTCCGAGTTTTCAAAGGGGGCGTGGTTTAGCGACAGAATGTGCCCCCCACTGGCCGATTGTAGGGAGGATAGAAACCCGTCACATGTCCCCTCCGATACATGTGGAGGCATGCCTTCTCGTATTGCCCATTGCTATGCTGTATGGTGTATGTATGGTGAATGTTGTTTGTTGTATGGTGTATGTATGGTGAATGTTGTATGGTGTATGTATGGTGAATATTGTTTGTTGTATGGTGTATGTATGGTGAATGTTGTATGGTGTATGTATGGTGAATATTGTTTGTTGTATGGTGTATGTATGGTGAATGTTGTATGGTGTATGTATGGTGAATATTGTTTGTTGTATGGTGTATCGGCGTATTTAGACCACTATCAGTAGGGCACGTGCCCTACTGATGATCATCTGTGCCCCACTGATAAAAAAATAAAAAATAAAAAATTTAACAAATGTTTTTTATTTTCCCTTTTTTAACATGATCAAATGATCATTTAACATGATCAAATAATTATTATAATATTTTTTACTTCGATTTGAAATATTATAGCGAAATATTTTGCACTGCATTTATCTTGTTGAAATCCTCCAACAGGCTCTTTTTTGTAAGTTGACTGGTTTCCACACCAATAATACAGTGCAATAATAGAATAGTAGAATAGATAGTAAAATTATGCAATAGAATGGCCAGAGTAAAATAGTGCTACAGTACAGTCAACAGCGGGTGTATTAGAAGGCTATGGTGAAGAGGTACGTTTTTAGCTTATTTCTGAAAATATTAAGAGATCTAGCTTCCCTAATGTCCATAGGTAGTGTGTTCCATAACTTTGGTGCATAGTTAGCAAAGGCTGCATCCCTGATTTTCTTTAGACTGTGGCTTGGAACCTTCAATAGACCAGTAGTAGATATATATATATGTATATAAGGAGGAGGACCTTGAAATCAATTCTAAATGTTACCGGAAGCCAGTGTAGGTTACTTACTTGTAACTTCGGGTTTGATCCAAGGAGTAAGTTGCCCCATATTGCTCTGTAACATTTCTCTTTTTGTTATAGGACCGACTAGTAGGATTTCAGTTTTGCCCTCATTTAATTTTAGGAAGTTGTTCGTCATCCATTTGTTTATTTCTAAGAGACAGGCGGAAATGGAGTTTATAGCTGTGTGATCATTTGGTTCAGCGGAGATGTACAATTGTGTGTCATCTGCGTAACTATGGAAACATACATTGTGCTTTCTAATGATGTCTCCTCAATGTTCAATGTTCAATGCAATGTTCAATGCAAGTAAAGCACTTTAAACTTTAAGTATGACTAAATGCTTTCTTGACTATATATATAGTAACTGTTCCAAAATGCATAGATTTCTATGTATTTTAGGGGTTTGGGGGGCTAGCTCTTTTTAATATAAATGTCAGATTGTTTTATTTATTTCATAGATTTCTATGCATTTCAGGAGTTTGGGGGGCTGGCTCCCCAAAATAATTAAATAACATAACCCTAACCTAACCCTAAAACCGAAATAAAGTTAAAAGAAAATAGTTACAAAATCCACCCATTTTTGCACACAAACCGGCCAAAACCGGCCACATTTTTTTTCATACTTTTTGGTGCCCTTCTGTGCCCTACTGAAGTGCTGGGTCTAGATACGCCTGTGTATGTATGGTGAATGCTGTTTGGTGTATGTATGGTGAATGTATGGTGAATGCTGTTTGGTGTATGTATGGTGAATGTTGTATGGTGTATGTATGGTGAATGTTGTATGGTGTATGTATGGTGAATGTTGTATGGTGTATGTATGGTGAATGTTGTATGGTGTATGTATGGTGAATGTTGTATGGTGTATGTATGGTGAATGTTGTATGGTGTATGTATGGTGTATGTTGTATGGTGTATGTATGGTGAATGTTGTATGGTGTATGTATGGTGTATGTTGTATGGTGTATGTATGGTGAATGTTGTATGGTGTATGTATGGTGTATGTTGTTTGGTGTATGTATGGTGAATGTTGTATGGTGTATGTATGGTGTATGTATGGTGAATGTTGTATGGTGTATGTATGGTGAATGTTGTATGGTGTATGTATGGTGTATGTTGTATGGTGTATGTATGGTGAATGTTGTATGGTGTATGTATGGTGTATGTTGTTTGGTGTATGTATGGTGAATGTTGTGTGGTGTATGTTGTTTGGTGTATGTATGGTGTATGTTGTATGGTGTATGTATGGTGAATGTTGTGTGGTGTATGTATGGTGTATGTTGTATGGTGTATGTATGGTGAATGTTGTATGGTGTATGTTGTTTGGTGTATGTATGGTGAATGTTGTTTGGTGTATGTATGGTGTATGTATGGTGTATGTTGTATGGTGTATGTATGGTGTATGTATGGTGAATGTTGTATGGTGTATGTATGGTGAATGTTGTATGGTGTATGTATGGTGAATGTTGTTTGGTGTATGTATGGTGTATGTTGTATGGTGTATGTATGTTGTATGGTTTATGTATGGTGTATGTTGTATGGTGTATGTATGGTGTATGTTGTATGGTGTATGTTACGAAGGATCAGATTAAACCGAATATATATATTTATTACTTGATATATATTGTATAGTATTTGTATATCGTCTGATATCCCTTGTGTATTCTTTGTACATATACACGGAATATCCCTTTTACCTAGTACAGACCATAATATTTCGTTCTCCTATTGGATAGCGATCCACTAGGCGCCACTGCCATACCCCCAAGGTCTAGTTCAAAGTCACCGCCAAAGACATGCCTGGACATGACCGGCTCTGCGCAAGAATACGAGACAGAAATAAGGCTGGTACTAGTTTGTTCACCTAACGTATAAATACGGCGCAGGTGAATACAGAAGTACTGTTACCCAATAAGTTGAAGCCTTCACCACGATACAACGTGCTGTGAAGTGGGCCCGTTTTGCCCCAAAATAGAGCCTTGAGACTGCGTGCGAATTGATAGCTGAAGTGTCAGAGTTTAACGCTGTACCGTCGAGTTCGACCTATTCTATTATTCAGTAATAGTCTATTTATGTATAGTGTATCGTGCGGCTACCGTTCTACAGTGACCAGCATTACCAACGCTTCCTCGTACCAGCTAGTGTGCTTATCCAGGCTGGGCGGCTTAACCTGGTGCCGTCATCCGAGGAGCCCTAGACGAGGACCGTGTGGATATGTACACTGGATAACCTACCCGACGACTACAGAGCCCTTTTCGGCTGGATTATATTTGCTTTGGTCCTGTATCTGATGGAGCGGAGAATCGTCTACACCCACAACTGTGTGGGATTTACCCTGTGAGGAGCATCGTCGAGCCCGCCTCTAGGACGCCTGAGGCTGGCTAGCTTTCTTCCATGCTGCACCGCATACCGGAGAATAGCTGCTGCTTTCGTCTGCCGATCAAGGGAGTAATGTACCGTCTCCCGTAGCTGGAGCTTATTGATTCCCCGGTGATCCAGACTTTGCATTCGAACATTTCCTCCCCCTGCTGGCCTACAACCGGAGGGACCCTACTAGTATCTCCCGCTGCCCTACTAGTGTACCATAGATATAATTCCTATGATACAGGTGGTATTCATTATCTCCTGCGTAATATTCTAATGGACTTACGCTCTTGACCTATTCATGCACATTCTTCGCCTTACAAGCGCGACTCTAATTCTCAAGTAATGTAAGATAATCTTCGTGCTGCTAATAAATATTATTCTAACCAATATTGTTGTGGAACCGTGTCATTGTGGAGGTGTTCATCTCATATACCTGTGTACTGTATGGCCAGTAGTAATGTACATAAGACAGTAGTGGTTTAATGATACCATACTTATTAATACAGTCAGGGAATTGTACCCCTCAGTTACAATTGGTCCTTCGAGCCGGATGGTAATTAGCGTAATATTAATATAATATTAATATTAACATGGCCGATGATGAACACTCCACAAACGGTTCTCCTAAGTTAGATCGCCCGGAGTGCAGACGGCAGCCACCTCGTTACCTAGAGGACTACGCTGTCAGTCTACTACCTAGCTTTATACAGACGTTAAACGCGGAAAAAGCGGATAGTAAAAGTATGTCAAACCCTACCGACCAGGCGACCCCGCCAGTAGAGACCCTAGTGGGTTCTAACATAACTGACCAAGCTCACGGGGGGGACCAGGAGGGACCTGACATTACTTTACCCCCCGCCGACGTCAACGAGGTAGTCCCCGGAGAGCTCCAGGATAAAGAAAGCTCTCCAGGGACGGAACCCGACCCACTACCAGAAGAGACGCACACCCAGGAGATGGACCTCCTCGGAGCGCGACAGGAGAACGGATCTCCAACGAGCACTGCCAGAAGCCGATCACCTCCGCCTGTGTCTTCCCCCAGCGAAGCGGACAAGATGCTGGCGCAGGCACTCATCGCCACCCTGGCAGCCTCCACCGAACGCGATCGACTTCAGGGTGAACGCGATCGACTCCAAGCGCAACAGACGAGCGAGCGCGAACAAGCTGCAGACGAACGAGAGCGCCTTCACGCGCAACTCCAAGCGCAAGCCCTCAGTGAACGCGAACATTCTGCAACCGAGCGAGAGCGCTTCCAGGCGCAACAAAGGAGTGAAGACGACCGCATAAGACTGGAGACCAGACGCCTTCAGACGGAAGAGAACATTGAAAGAAGCCGAGGCGCAGCACGCCGCCGCCAATGCGCAGCGCGACGCCGCCAATGCCCAGCGCGAAGCAGTGCGCGACGCCGCCCATGCCCAGCGCGAGGCAGAGCGCGACCGGCTGCAGGCGCAGCTGATGGACAAATTGATTGCCATGGCGACACCCCCTCTCTCCGCACGGAGCTCCCGGAGATCGTCACGACAAGGGTCTAGGACACATTCCCCTACCCGACCAAGCGACCCGGGACCCCGCCAACAGGAGGATCCTGTCCACGTCTCCGAACCCCCTCCCCGGCCGGTCCATACGAGACCCAGCAACCGGGAAGAACCGGACCACGCCGAGAGACTGAACAGAAGACTCCAGGACCTAGCAGAGGAAGAGGAAGAGGAAGAGGAGGAATGTCAAGCCGATCAGCAGCAACGTACTCTGGACCAGGAGGCCCAGTACAGCCCCGACCAGCAGCAACGTACTCTGGACCAGGAGGCCCAGTACAGCCCAGACGTCAGCCCCGAGGCACTGCGCTACAAACCCCCGACTCAACTCACGGGTGAGTTTGACGCACCGTCAGCACCGAGGAACAGCACCTGGGTACCCGACCTTCGGTACCCACCAAGTACCAGCCCAAGACGACACGCACGGGGAGACTCGCCCAGGAGGCCTCTCCCCCAACGCTCACCGATGTGCCAGCCATCCATGGCATCGTACCTTGGCACACCGACGTTCCCGGACTTCACACACGAGAACCGAGCACAGTACACAGAGCTACGAATGTGCTTAGAGACAATGATGTCCGATGTACCGGATGAAACGTACAAGTATGCTATCCTACTCAAGCACCTGAAGGTGCCCAGAGCGCACAATATAGCGCTGGCATATTCCAACTCTACTACCCCATACACCGCGGCTCTAGTAGCCCTTGACCAACGTTATGGACGCATATGGGACTACGTGATACAAGAGATAAGAGACATTGACCGTCTCCCCCCAGCCAGAGACAACAGAGCATTAGATGACCTCTCTATCAAGGTACAGTCCCTGGTAGGGATGCTGGGGTCCCAAAAGGAAAAAGGGATATACGAACTGTACGCTAACTCTAATGTAGAGAGGATATTAGAGAAGCTCCCTCCCGCCCGACAAGAGCGTTTTCGGCGGCAGAGAGACCACCGCGACCCCAACGGCCCGGAGGCATCCCTCCTAGACCTGTCTGAGTTCCTCGCCAGGGAGGTCAGCAGCTTACGACTGGACACGTTCGTATGGAGTGGACCAAGCCCAAGACCAGGACCCCGGGGATCAAATGATAACCGCCGGTCGGTGACCGTTATGCACCAAGCCGAATCAGTACCGCAGCACAAGAACCACAACACCCCCTCGATGAAAGAGGAGTGGAAGATTGAATGCCAGTACTGTGAAGGGGAACATCGGCTGTATCAATGCGACACTTTCGGGAAGCTGACCACTGACGAGGTGAGTCAGTGGATCAAAGACCACCGCCGCTGCTTCCGCTGCGCGCGCAGCCATATGGCAGCTGAGTGCCGTTTGAAGAAGAAGTGCGGCAGGTGCGGCGGCACCCACTTGGAGGTCCTGCATGACATCAACAAGCGTCCGCCAGGACAACAAAGTGGGCCCGTCGCGGTAATGTACCAGGCCGAGGCGGTGGCACCAGTACTGAAGAGCCACCAGACCGCCCCCTACTGTACCTACTGCGACGGCGGACACTGGCTGGCACAGTGCGCCGAATATAAGACACTGAACCCCGCCCAAGTTGACCAGTGGCGTGAGGCGGCCCAGGCGGGCGCCGCTTACCGCGCAGCACTGTGCGGGGCCCACCAGAAGATCCAAGGCAACCGACCAACAGGAGTGCTCCATATAGACCAGCACCACGGGACCCCCCGAGTGCTCATCAAAGTGGTCAGAGTGCTCCTGAGCTACGAGGACAAGGTCCTGGACACTTACGCCGTCCTGGACGATGGGTCTGAAAAGACTCTCCTCCTCGCTTCCGCCGCAGCCCAGTTGGGCCTGCGGGGTGCCAAAGGTACCATGACCATACGCACCATCAGAAGGGACCAGAAGACCATAAAAGGTGAAAAGGTCTCCTTCAAGATAGCAGCGGTGGACCAGCCCGAGAAGCAGTATAGTATTACCAACGTCTTCACCAGCCACGACATAGGCCTATCACAGTACACCTACCCCATCCCACAGCTGATGGCGAAGTATGTGCACCTACGTCAACTACCTATACCGCTTATCGACGGCGCCACACCGACCCTGCTCATCGGCTCCGACCACGCGGACCTCATTCTCCCAATTGAGGCGGCCCACATCGGACCCAAAGGATGCCCAGTCGCGGTTCAGACCCGACTGGGGTGGACGCTCCAGGGCCCCCTCTACGGACTTGACAGTCAACCCACGTCTACACGCTGCCTACACACAAAGGCGAGCGACACCGGCCACTCCCTCGTACAGCCCGTTGAGAGGCTATTGACATTAAGCAAGAGGCCTGTGAGAGAACCGTGGGCACAAGAGGGAGTTCGGAACTCCACCCCCCTCAGCTGCGCTCCAGACGTAGCTGACCTCGAACCCAGCACCCCGAGCGACTCCTTGATGGGGCGGCCGGAACCGGCCCCTCCTCAGACGGGGTACAGAGCAAACAAGAGAAACAGACGGAGGAGGTGGAGGCGCAGCCAAGCACAGATCAAAGCAGTCTCAGGCCCGCTTCCTCCTAACCCCCCTACTATCCCTTCCAGCCCATCAGAAGCGGGTCAAGGACGGGGACAAATTAAAAGTGGACACAGTCGTCGTGATCATAGACCAGTCACTACCCCGAGCTGCGTGGCCGGCCGGCCGCGTAAGCAAAGTGATCACTGGTGCCGACGGAAAGGTCAGAGCGGCAGAAGTGCTCGTCCAGGGGCGGACATACACCCGACCCGTGGCGAGGCTGATAGAGTTGCCAAGGCTCCCCGACTCTCCTAATGACGACCATGACCCACTGACTTTGTGAATTGCCCTACCCTCACAACGGACATTGAGTAGTGGACAGTGCGGTTAATCTGTCTCTGCTTATCTAATTAGGTGCGGACTAATTAGGAGGCGGCTGTTACGAAGGATCAGATTAAACCGAATATATATATTTATTACTTGATATATATTGTATAGTATTTGTATATCGTCTGATATCCCTTGTGTATTCTTTGTACATATACACGGAATATCCCTTTTACCTAGTACAGACCATA
This sequence comes from Notolepis coatsorum, assembly GCF_963971535.1. Classification (NCBI taxonomy): domain Eukaryota; kingdom Metazoa; phylum Chordata; class Actinopteri; order Aulopiformes; family Paralepididae; genus Notolepis; species Notolepis coatsorum. The sequence goes on from NC_140167.1 coordinate 207,673,172, forward strand.
ATATTTCGTTCTCCTATTGGATAGCGATCCACTAGGCGCCACTGCCATACCCCCAAGGTCTAGTTCAAAGTCACCGCCAAAGACATGCCTGGACATGACCGGCTCTGCGCAAGAATACGAGACAGAAATAAGGCTGGTACTAGTTTGTTCACCTAACGTATAAATACGGCACAGGTGAATACAGAAGTACTGTTACCCAATAAGTTGAAGCCTTCACCACGATACAACGTGCTGTGAAGTGGGCCCGTTTTGCCCCAAAATAGAGCCTTGAGACCGCGTGCGAATTGATAGCTGAAGTGTCAGAGTTTAACGCTGTACCGTCGAGTTCGACCTATTCTATTATTCAGTAATAGTCTATTTATGTATAGTGTATCGTGCGGCTACCGTTCTACAGTGACCAGCATTACCAACGCTTCCTCGTACCAGCTAGTGTGCTTATCCAGGCTGGGCGGCTTAACCTGGTGCCGTCATCCGAGGAGCCCTAGACGAGGACCGTGTGGATATGTACACTGGATAACCTACCCGACGACTACAGAGCCCTTTTCGGCTGGATTATATTTGCTTTGGTCCTGTATCTGATGGAGCGGAGAATCGTCTACACCCACAACTGTGTGGGATTTACCCTGTGAGGAGCATCGTCGAGCCCGCCTCTAGGACGCCTGAGGCTGGCTAGCTTTCTTCCATGCTGCACCGCATACCGGAGAATAGCTGCTGCTTTCGTCTGCCGATCAAGGGAGTAATGTACCGTCTCCCGTAGCTGGAGCTTATTGATTCCCCGGTGATCCAGACTTTGCATTCGAACATTTCCTCCCCCTGCTGGCCTACAACCGGAGGGACCCTACTAGTATCTCCCGCTGCCCTACTAGTGTACCATAGATATAATTCCTATGATACAGGTGGTATTCATTATCTCCTGCATAATATTCTAATGGACTTACGCTCTTGACCTATTCATACACATTCTTCGCCTTACAAGCGCGACTCTAATTCTCAAGTAATGTAAGATAATCTTCGTGCTGCTAATAAATATTATTCTAACCAATATTGTTGTGGAACCGTGTCATTGTGGAGGTGTTCATCTCATATACCTGTGTACTGTATGGCCAGTAGTAATGTACATAAGACAGTAGTGGTTTAATGATACCATACTTGTAACTGAGGGGTACAATTCCCTGACTGTATTGATAAGTATGGTATCATTAAACCACTACCGCTTTATGTACTTTAATTACTGGCCATACAGTACACGATATATGAATATGATGAACACTTCCCACAATGAAATCGGTTCCAAACAAAGGTATAATCAAGTATTTAATGGAGCAAAAGGTACATAGGATACTTTACATTATTCTTTGAATGCACTTGTAAGGCAAAGGAATATGCGTAGGCAAATCAACAACGAATGTCCATTCTCTGGTTACGCAGGAGGTAATTATACAACCTGAATCTTAGGGAATTATATCTATGGTACACTAGTAATATAGCGGGAGATACTGGAAGGGTTTCCCCCTGGTTGTAAGCCAGCGGGGGGGTAGAAGATCTGTCGGTAGTAGGACGTCTGGTCAACGATGACTAAGGAGACTTCAGGTACAGAAGCCGGTGCAATAGCCTCTTGATCCACAGACGAATACAGCTTGGTTCTCTTGTAGACTGTAGCTCCACAGTGAAGAAAGCTAGTCGGCCTCAGGCTCTCTGAGGCGCCGACTCGACTTGACTCCTCGCGGGGTAAATCCAACACGTGCAGGCATCGGCGATTATCCGCTCCATAAATCACAGGACCAAAGCAAATATATTCCAGCCGCAAAGGGCTATGTAGTCGTCGGGTAGATTAATCCAGTGTACATGTCCATACGGTTCTCGTCTAGGTCTCCTCGGGTGAAAGCGCCATGTGGTCAGCCCAGCCTGGATAAGAACTCTAGCTAATACGAGGAAGCGTTGGAGATGCTGGTCACTGTAGAACTTTAACCGCACGATACACTATACACAAATAGACTATTAATGACTTAATAGAAAATATGTCGCACTCGACGGTATAGCGCCAAACTCTGACAATTCAGTTATTAATTCGCACGCGGTCTCAATGCTCTATTCTGGGGCCAAACAGGCCATACTTCACCGCACGTTGTATCGTGGGTGAGGCTTCAACTTATTGGTAACATACTAAAAGGACGAAGGGTAAGGGGCTTCTATATTCACCTGCGCCGTATTTATACGCACGGTGAACAAACTAGTTCCAATCTCATTTCTGTCGCGTATCCCTGGGCAAGGCCGGGCATGTCCAGACACGTCTTGACGGTGACTTTGAACCTGACTCCGGAGGCCGGTCCCTGGCGCCGGTGGACCGCTGTCCAATAGGAGAATGAACTATTATGGTCTGGGCTAAAGGGATATTCCGTGTATATGTACAAGGAATATACAGGGGATATCAAACGATATACAAATACTATGCAATATATATCAATAAATAAATATATATATTCGGTTTAATCTGATCCTTTGTAACAGCCGCCCCCTAATTAGTCCCACCTAATTAGCTAAACAGAGACAGATTAACCGCACTGTCCACTACTCACTGTCTGTTGTGAGGGGTCGGTCAGTTCACAAAGTCATGGGGTCATGGTCGTCATCGATGGTATCGGGGAGCCTTGGCAGTTCTATTAGCCTCGCCACGGGTCGGGTGTAGATCCGCCCTTGGACGAGCACTTCGGCTGCTCGGACCTTTCCGTCGGCACCGGTGATCACTTTGCTTACGCGGCCGGCCGGCCACATAGCTCGGGGTAGTGACTGATCGATAATCATGACGACTGTTCCTTCTGTCAAATTGTCTCTCTCTTTCACCCATTTCTGGCGGGTCTGTAGAGACGGTAGGTAGTGGAGTAGGAAGCTGTTCCAAAACTTGTCAGCCAATACTTGACTGTACCTCCACATTCTTCGGCCGTTCGCTTCTTCAGGCCTGTACATTGTCTGTGGTAGCGCGGGGTCCAGCCGCCCCATCAAGAGTGTGTTGGGGGTGACTGGGTCGACATCTGCTACATCACTTGAGACGTAACCGAGGGGCTTTGAGTTCAATACTCCCTCGATCTCCTTGAGGACTGTCATTAGGACTTCTTCCGCCACGGTCTGGGCCCCAAGCACGGCGTACAGGGCTGTCTTTATTGAACGTACTTCTCGTTCCCAAGTTCCACCGAAGTGAGGTGCATTCGGGGGATTAAACTGGAAGTCAATCTGGTATGGAGCGAGGTGGGTCTTAAGTTCTGGGCCCATAGCTTGGAAGCTCTCTCTCAGCTCTCTTTCTCCGCCTTTGAAGTTTGTCCCGTGATCAGACAACAATATAGACGGTTTACCTTTCCGCGATGTGAATCTTCGGAAGGCCATAAGGAATGAGTCTGTGCTCATGGTTGGAAGGAGTTCTATATGCATCGCTCGGGTGGTCATGCATTTGAATACAATACCCCACCGCTTCTCGGTTCCTCTTCCTTTCTTTATATACAGCGGGCCGAAACAGTCCATACCGGTAGAGTGAAAAGGCTTGTCGCCGAGTCGGAGGCGACAGGGAGGTAGGTCAGCCATCCGGGGTATACTGGGCTGCGCTCGCCACTTACGACAGTCTAGACAGGTTCGCTGGAAGCGCCGCACTGCTTCTCTCCCTTGCAGTGTCCAATAACGACGTCTGATCTCCGCGAAGACTCTCTCTGCCCCGGCGTGATGCACATCCTCGTCGTATTTCTTTATGATCAGCTCTGTGACCTTGTGTCGGCTGTTTAAGACTATCGGGTACTTGACGTCATCCGGTAAGTCTGGAGCTCTCCGCAGACGACCACCCACTCTGATGAGACCATGGGCGTCGCTCTCGGGGGCTAGGTGGAGCAGTCTGCTGTCTGATGGGATGGGCTTTGCTCCCTGTAGACAGTCTAGCTCATCGGGGAACGAGTCTCTCTGGGCTCGTTGTAGTAGAAGAAGTTCCGCTTCTTCGTAGTCAGCTGCAGTAATGTCAGTAGTGAGCTGAACCTCTGGGTGGTGCCACAGGAATGTCTTTAGCTGCGCACTTTCTAGGGTGAGGCAATCGTCTATGTCGGGGTCTGTGGAGACGAGTGTGTTCAATCCACAGAACATAGATTTCTTGTTTTCTGCCTCCTCTTTACTCGCTTCACGTGGGGTGGGTGTAGGCCACTCTTCTTCCGGGAGCTTGAGGAACTCTGGCCCGTCACTGTATAGGTTGTGACGGGTGAGGTCATCCAGGGACATTCCCCGGGTGATGACGTCAGCTGGGTTGTGTTTTGTGTCCACATACCTCCAGCTTGCTGCTTCTGTTAAATCTTGAATCTCTGTGACTCTGACTCCCACGAAGACCTTGTATCTGCACGAATCAGACCGGATCCATGTGAGTACTGTCGTGGAGTCTGACCACAAGATTGTTCTTTGCACCGGAATGGTGAGTTCACGTTGGATTAACGTGGCGAGTTGCGCTCCTGCTAGGGCTGCGCAGAGCTCTAGACGCGGGATAGATTGTTGCTTTCGTGGGGCTATTCTTAAGCGAGCCAGGATGAAAGCAGTATGTATTTCTCCTCCCTCCTCTCGGGCACGCAAGTAGGCCACCGAACCGTAGGCTACTTCGGAGGCGTCGCTGAAGACGTGCAGGTCCATCTGGCACGTCTCCGGCCTCACTGTGGGTGGGAAGTAGCTGCGGCGTATGTTAACACCTGGGAGTGAGCTGAGTTCCGTCTCCCACTCTCTCCATGTGGATGCAAGGTGTTCGGGTATGGGGTCGTCCCAGCCCTGGTCCTTGTCCCATAACGCTCTTACAATCATCTTTGCCCTGGTGGTGTAAGGTAGAATACATCCCAACGGGTCATATTGTCTGGCGAGTGTTCTGTATACACTCCGTCTGGTGGTCGGTAGTGCAGTCGACCTTCCCTGCTCCTTGGTCAGGGGTGTGTGTTTATAATGGAGCGAGTCTGTTTTGAAGCGCCAGACTAGTCCTAATGTCATTTCTTGGGCTTCTCCTGGGATGGTCGCCATCCAGGTCTCGCTGCTTGCTGCCTTGTCCTCGGGGGAGAGGCTGCGCAATACTTGCGGGTCGCTGCTGGCCCACTGCCTGAGATCAAAGCCGCCTTTGATCAGGGAGGCGCGGAGCTTGAGTAGAAGGGCCTCGGCTTCTTCTGGCGTCGAGACGCTTTGCAGACAGTTGTCCACGTAGAAACTATTTTCTACACTTTTTCGGACCTCTTCATCAGCTGCTGGGTCCTCTGCGACGTGTTTTTGCAGTGCAAACGTAGCACAGCATGGGCTGCATGTGGTTCTGAAAGGGAGGACTTCCCATTGATAGATGGCTGGTTGCTCATCCCCGATCCTCTCTCTCCATAGGAACCGCAGCAGGGGCTTGTCCTCCTCCACTAGTCTCACCTGCAGGAACATCCCTTTGATGTCGCCGCTGATGGCCACCTTGTCCTGGCGGAAACGTAGTAACACGCCTAGTAGGGAGGGGCCGAGTGTTGGGCCGGGCAAGAGCTCTTTATTCAGATTTTGTGATCCGATCTGGTAGCTGCAGTTGAACACAATACGATCCTTGCCGTTGTGGTGGACTTTGTGGTGCGGCACGTACCATGATTCGGTCGTCTGATCGGCCTCTTTAATGTCAATTTTCTTTATGTGTCCCGCTGTGATTAGCTTGTTAATCTCAGCGCGGTACACAGTCTCTTGAGCGGGGTCTCTGGCTAGGCGCCGCTCTGTGTTCAATAGATACCGCTCCGTCGCTTCTTTTGGGGCGTGGAAGGTGGGCATACCCTCTCGCCTCAGGAGTGGAGTTGCGTATCTCATCACTCCGTTGACTTTGACTCTCTTTGTCCCTTGCTCGAGGAGTGCTATAGCGTAAATGTCTTCCTTGGAACGAATGTCTTTCTTTTCGTTCTTAAAGGGCATTGTCTCTAGTGTCCATAGCCTCTCGACATGCTGTAGGAGGGTGGTGTCTTCTTCTGTCACTCTGGAGTGGAGGCAGCTAGTGGCTGCTGTTCGGTTAAGAGACTTAGCGAGGGGGCCTTGTAATGTCCATCCTAGGCGGGTCTCGACTGCTGCAGGACAGCCTCTGGGCCCTGTGTGGACCCGGTCTATCGGGACTATGAGGTCTGCATGGTCGGAGCCTATCAGCAGGGTCGGGGTGGCACCGTCTATGAGCGGGATAGGTAGTTGACGCAGGTGCACATATTTATCCATCAGCTTGGCGATGGGGTAGGTGTACTGCGACAGGCCTATTTCTTGGCTGGTGAAAGCATTAGTAATCCTATACCGTCTCTCTGGCTGCCCGCTTGCTGCGATAGTGAAGGAGACATTCTCGCCCTTTATCGTCTTTAGATCTCTTCTTATTGTCCGAATCGTCATCTGGTTTTCGCTCCCCCGCAGCCCCAGCTGGGCCGCAGCGGACGCGAGGAGAAGGGTCTTCTCTGACCCGTCGTCAAGGACGGCGTAAGTGTCCATGACCTTGTCTTGGTAGCTCAGTGTTACGCGGACCACCTTTAAGAGCACCCGGGCGCCCCCGCTGCTGGCGGGGTCAATGTACATAACACTTGCCTTTGTGCTGCTTGAGGGTGCAGGCTTTCTTCTGTTACTGTCGTGTAGGACATCTAGGTGGGCTCCGTCACACCGACTACACCTCTTCTTTAAGCGGCAGTCGGCTGCCATGTGACTGCGCGCACATCGGTAACAGCGTCGGTTGGACTTTATCCATTGACCCACCTCGTCGGCGGTCATCTTCTTGAACGTGTCACATTGTGACAACCAGTGTTCTTTTTCGCAGTACGGGCACACCATCTTCCACTTCTCTTTCATCGAGGGGGTACTGTGGTTCTTACTGCTCGGTACTGATTCTGATTGGTGCATGACGGTCACCAATCTTCGGCCATTGTTTGCTCTCCTAGGTCCCTCTCTGGAGCTTGGGGTGCTCCGCATGAACGTATCCAACCGTAGGCTGTTGACTTCTCTCGCCAGGAAGTCGGCTAGGTCTAGGAGGGATGGCTCGGGACCGTTAGGATCACGGTAGTCTCTTTGCCGCCTGAAGCGCTCTTGTCGGGCGGGCGGAAGCTTCTCTAAAATCCTCTCGACATTAGAGTTTGCGTACAGTTTGTGCATACCCTTTTCTCTTTGCGCCCCCAGCATCCCTACCAGGGATTGTACCTTGATAGACAGGTCATCTAGTGAGCGATTGTCTGTGGCTGGGGGTAGGCGGTCAATATGCCTTATCTCTTGTATTACGTAATCCCATATGCGTCCATATCTTTGGTCGAGTGCTGCTAGAGCCGCTGTGTATGGGGTAGTAGAGGTGGCATAGGCCAGCGCTATATTGTGCGCTCGGGGCACCTTGAGGTGCTTCAGTAGGATAGCATACTTGTACGGTTCGTCAGCTACATCGGACATCATTGTCTCTAAGCACATTCGTAGCTCCGTGTACTGTGCTCTGTTCTCGTGGGTGAAGTCCGGAAACGTCGGTGTGCCAATGTATGATGCCATGGATGGCTGGCACATCGGTGAGCGTTGGAAGAGAGGCCTCCTAGGCGAGTCTCCTCTTATGCCTCTTGGTGGGCTGGTACCTGCTGGGTACCATGGCCCGCGTATCCAGGTGCTATTCCTCGGGGCTGGTCGTGCGTCAAGCTCACCCGTGAATTGAGTCGGGGGTCTGTGGCGCAGAGCCGCGGGGGTAGAGCCTGGGCTGTACTGGACCTCCTGGTCCTGTGGAGTTCTGTGCTGCTGTCGGGCTTGACTCTCCTCCTCTCCCTCTTCTTCTTGCTCTGGCAGGTCCTCTAGATCCTGTAGTCGTCTATTTAGCCTCTCCGCGGTGTAGACCGTTTCTTCCTTGTAGCTGGTCCTCGCGTGGACCGGTCGGGGAAGGAGTTCGGAGGGGGGTACAGGCTTTCTCTGGTGGTCGGGCTCAGGGTCGCTTGATCGGGTAGGGGAGGGTGCCCTTGACCCGTGTCTTGACGAGGCCCTGGAACCCTGTGCGGAGGGAGGGGGTGTCGCCCTGGCGATCAGCTGCTCCATTATCTGCGCTTGTAATCGGTCGCGCTCGGCTTCGCGCTTGGTGAGAGCGAGGTCGCGCTCCGCTTCTCTTTGGGCACCGGCAGCGGCGCGCTGGGCTTCGGCGGCGGCGCGCTCTGCTTCTGCGGCGGCGCGCTCTGCTTCGGCTCGGTCTCTTACCATATTCTCTTCCGTCTGAAGGCGTCTAATCTCTAGACGTATACGATCTTCGTCGCTCCGTTGCTGCGCTTGAAGGCGTTCTCTTTCCATGGAAGAATGTTCGCGCTCGCTAAGCATCTGTGCTTGGAGTCGATCGCGCTCTGTAGAGGCTGCTAGGCTGGCGAGGAATGCCTGTGCCAGCATCTTGTCCGCCCCGCTGGGGGAAGACGCTGGTTGAGGTGATCCGCTCCTGGCAGTACTCGTTGGAGATCTGTTCTCCTGTGGCGAGTCCTGGAGATCCATCTCCGGGGTGCTCTCCTCTTCTTGTAGCGGGTAGAGTTCCATCCCTGGAGAGCTGTCTTTATCCTGGAGCTCTCCGGGGACTACTTCTTCGGTCTTGGCGGGGGGTAAAGTCGTGTCAGGTCCCTCCTGGTCCCTACCGTGAGCTTGGTCAGTTACGTTAGAACCCACTAGGGCCTCTATTGGCGGGGTAGCCTGGGCGATAGGGTCGGACATAATTTTACTATCTACCTTTTCCGCGTTTACCGTCTGTAGAAGGCTAGGTAGTATACTGGCAACGTAATCCTCTAAGTACTGAGGTGTCTGCCGTCTACGCTGCGGGCGATCTACTTTAGGAGAACCGTTTTGTGGAGTGTTCATCATAGGCCATGTCAATATTAATACCACTATATTAATATTACACTAGTTACCATCCGGCTCGAAGGACCAATTGTAACTGAGGGGTACAATTCCCTGACTGTATTGATAAGTATGGTATCATTAAACCACTACCGCTTTATGTACTTTAATTACTGGCCATACAGTACACGATATATGAATATGATGAACACTTCCCACAATGAAATCGGTTCCAAACAAAGGTATAATCAAGTATTTAATGGAGCAAAAGGTACATAGGATACTTTACATTATTCTTTGAATGCACTTGTAAGGCAAAGGAATATGCGTAGGCAAATCAACAACGAATGTCCATTCTCTGGTTACGCAGGAGGTAATTATACAACCTGAATCTTAGGGAATTATATCTATGGTACACTAGTAATATAGCGGGAGATACTGGAAGGGTTTCCCCCTGGTTGTAAGCCAGCGGGGGGGTAGAAGATCTGTCGGTAGTAGGACGTCTGGTCAACGATGACTAAGGAGACTTCAGGTACAGAAGCCGGTGCAATAGCCTCTTGATCCACAGACGAATACAGCTTGGTTCTCTTGTAGACTGTAGCTCCACAGTGAAGAAAGCTAGTCGGCCTCAGGCTCTCTGAGGCGCCGACTCGACTTGACTCCTCGCGGGGTAAATCCAACACGTGCAGGCGTCGGCGATTATCCGCTCCATAAATCACAGGACCAAAGCAAATATATTCCAGCCGCAAAGGGCTATGTAGTCGTCGGGTAGATTAATCCAGTGTACATGTCCATACGGTTCTCGTCTAGGTCTCCTCGGGTGAAAGCGCCATGTGGTCAGCCCAGCCTGGATAAGAACTCTAGCTAATACGAGGAAGCGTTGGAGATGCTGGTCACTGTAGAACTTTAACCGCACGATACACTATACACAAATAGACTATTAATGACTTAATAGAAAATATGTCGCACTCGACGGTATAGCGCCAAACTCTGACAATTCAGTTATTAATTCGCACGCGGTCTCAATGCTCTATTCTGGGGCCAAACAGGCCATACTTCACCGCACGTTGTATCGTGGGTGAGGCTTCAACTTATTGGTAACATACTAAAAGGACGAAGGGTAAGGGGCTTCTATATTCACCTGCGCCGTATTTATACGCACGGTGAACAAACTAGTTCCAATCTCATTTCTGTCGCATATCCCTGGGCAAGGCCGGGCATGTCCAGACACGTCTTGACGGTGATTTTGAACCTGACTCCGGAGGCCGGTCCCTGGCGCCGGTGGACCGCTGTCCAATAGGAGAATGAACTATTATGGTCTGGGCTAAAGGGATATTCCGTGTATATGTACAAGGAATATACAGGGGATATCAAACGATATACAAATACTATGCAATATATATCAATAAATAAATATATATATTCGGTTTAATCTGATCCTTTGTAACAATACTTATTAATACAGTCAGGGAATTGTACCCCTCAGTTACAGTGTATGTATGGTGAATGTTGTTTGGTGTATGTATGGTGAATGTTGTATGGTGTATGTATGGTGTATGTTGTATGGTGTATGTATGTTGAATGTTGTATGGTGTATGTATGGTGTATGTTGTATGGTGTATGTATGTTGTATGGTGTATGTATGGTGTATGTTGTATGGTGTATGTATGGTGTATGTTGTATGGTGTATGTATGGTGAATGTTGTATGGTGTATGTATGGTGTATGTTGTATGGTGTATGTATGGTGTATGTATGGTGAATGTTGTATGGTGTATGTATGGTGAATGTTGTATGGTGTATGTATGGTGTATGTTGTATGGTGTATGTATGGTGTATGTTGTATGGTGTATGTATGTTGTATGGTGTATGTATGGTGTATGTTGTATGGTGTATGTATGGTGAATGTTGTGTGGTGTATGTATGGTGTATGTTGTATGGTGTATGTATGGTGTATGTATGGTGAATGTTGTATGGTGTATGTATGGTGTATGTTGTATGGTGTATGTATGGTGAATGTTGTATGGTGTATGTATGGTGTATGTTGTATGGTGTATGTATGGTGAATGTTGTATGGTGTATGTATGGTGTATGTTGTATGGTGTATGTATGGTGTATGTATGGTATATGTATGGTGTATGTTGTATGGTGTATGTATGGTGAATGTTGTATGGTGTATGTATGGTGTATGTTGTATGGTGTATGTATGGTGTATGTATGGTGTATGTTGTATGGTGTATGTATGGTGAATGTTGTATGGTGTATGTATGGTGAATGTTGTGTGGTGTATGTATGGTGTATGTTGTATGGTGTATGTATGGTGAATGTTGTATGGTGTATGTATGGTGTATGTATGGTGAATGTTGTATGGTGTATGTATGGTGTATGTATGGTGAATGTTGTATGGTGTATGTATGGTGTATGTATGGTGAATGTTGTATGGTGTATGTATGGTGTATGTATGGTGAATGTTGTATGGTGTATGTATGGTGTATGTATGGTGAATGTTGTATGGTGTATGTATGGTGTATGTATGGTGAATGTTGTATGGTGTATGTATGGTGTATGTTGTTTGGTGTATGTATGGTGTATGTTGTATGGTGTATGTATGGTGTATGTTGTTTGGTGTATGTATGGTGAATGTTGTATGGTGTATGTATGGTGTATGTATGGTGAATGTTGTATGGTGTATGTATGGTGTATGTATGGTGAATGTTGTATGGTGTATGTATGGTGTATGTATGGTGAATGTTGTATGGTGTATGTATGGTGTATGTATGGTGAATGTTGTATGGTGTATGTATGGTGTATGTATGGTGTATGTATGGTGAATGTTGTATGGTGTATGTATGGTGTATGTTGTATGGTGTATGTATGGTGTATGTATGGTGTATGTTGTATGGTGTATGTATGGTGTATGTATGGTGAATGTTGTATGGTGTATGTATGGTGAATGTTGTATGGTGTATGTATGGTGTATGTTGTATGGTGTATGTATGGTGTATGTTGTATGGTGTATGTATGGTGTATGTTGTATGGTGTATGTATGGTGAATGTTGTTTGGTGTATGTATGGTGTATGTATGGTGAATGTTGTATGGTGTATGTATGGTGTATGTTGTATGGTGTATGTATGGTGAATGTTGTATGGTGTATGTATGGTGTATGTTGTATGGTGTATGTATGGTGAATGTTGTATGGTGTATGTATGGTGTATGTATGGTGAATGTTGTATGGTGTATGTATGGTGTATGTTGTATGGTGTATGTATGGTGAATGCTGTTTGGTGTATGTATGGTGAATGTTGTATGGTGTATGTATGGTGTATGTATGGTGTATGTATGTTGTATGTATGGTGTATGTATGGTGTATGTATGGTGAATGTTGTATGGTGTATGTATGGTGAATGTTGTATGGTGTATGTATGGTGAATGTTGCGTGGTGTATGTATGGTGAATGTTGTATGGTGTATGTATGGTGAATGCTGTTTGGTGTATGTATGGTGAATGTTGTATGGTGTATGTATGGTGAATGTTGTATGGTGTATGTATGGTGTATGTATGGTGAATGTTGTATGGTGTATGTATGGTGTATGTATGGTGAATGTTGTATGGTGTATGTATGGTGTATGTATGGTGAATGTTGTATGGTGTATGTTGTATGGTGTATGTATGGTGTATGTTGTTTGGTGTATGTATGGTGCATGTTGTATGGTGTATGTATGGTGAATGTTGTATGGTGTATGTATGGTGTATGTATGGTGTATGTTGTTTGGTGTATGTATGGTGAATGTTGTATGGTGTATGTATGGTGTATGTTGTTTGGTGTATGTATGGTGTATGTTGTATGGTGTATGTATGGTGTATGTTGTTTGGTGTATGTATGGTGTATGTTGTATGGTGTATGTATGGTGTATGTTGTATGGTGTATGTATGGTGAATGCTGTTTGGTGTATGTATGGTGAATGTTGTATGGTGTATGTTGTATGGTGTATGTATGGTGTATGTTGTTTGGTGTATGTATGGTGTATGTTGTATGGTGTATGTATGGTGTATGTTGTTTGGTGTATGTATGGTGTATGTTGTATGGTGTATGTATGGTGTATGTTGTATGGTGTATGTATGGTGTATGTTGTATGGTGTATGTATGGTGTATGTTGTATGGTGTATGTATGGTGAATGTTGTATGGTGTATGTATGGTGAATGTTGTATGGTGTATGTTGTTTGGTGTATGTATGGTGTATGTTGTTTGGTGTATGTATGGTGTATGTTGTATGGTGTATGTATGGTGTATGTTGTTTGGTGTATGTATGGTGTATGTTGTATGGTGTATGTATGGTGTATGTTGTATGGTGTATGTATGGTGAATGTTGTATGGTGTATGTATGGTGAATGCTGTTTGGTGTATGGCAGGGGTTACCAATAGGCGGCCCGTGGGCCACATCAGGCCCGTGAGCCATTTTCATTTGGCCCGGCAATGTTCTATTAATCACATTATAAAATATTATGTACGTTTCTCATATGACAACTGCGGCCGCTTTTATTATGAAATTCGTAGTGCAGAGAACTTGTATTATGAAACAGGAAGCACCTCCACCAGTGCCTCCGCCTCGCTACAACATCATATCAGCCCAACTTTCGCATTTGAGCGGAGATGCACTTTTCGCATTGACACGCTTTGATTTCCATCCCATGGTTTCTGCTTGATCCGAATATTATTATTTTCTTTTGAAAAGAGGATTTTGGTTGTTGACATTTTCAAAGGTGTTTGACATCATCATGTATACTAATTGTTCGAAGTGGTCTTGTGTATCTAGTGTCTAGTTTCCATTTGGTTAACAGTGTTAAACAAACGAGTGTTGCGCTTGTGATCGAAAATATTATTTCGATATTAGCTCTGACGTCACACGTTATGAAGACCTTTGGGCGGCTGGTCCTTGCAGCACCTCAAGCCCCTGGTGAGTGACTCCCTGGACCCCCTGTAGTTTGCTTACCAGGCAAACATTGGTGTGGAGGACGCCATCACCTACTGTACATGTTCCACATGCTACACACACCTGGAGAGGCCACACAGCTCAGTGAGGATCATGTTACATTTAGTCATTTAGCTGAGGCTTTTGTCCAAAGTGACTTACAAGTTTTGTACGACAAGTCAGCAGGAAGGGCACAACTCTATCAGCTGAGTAACAATGTTCATCAAAGTGTTGAGTGCTACAATGTAGGTTAGTATTAGGACAAGTGCATGACAGTAAGGTTAGTTAGGGTTAGTTTCTTTTTATTATTAATTAATTTCATTTCAGGTATTGATAGAAGAAGTGTGTCTTTAGTCGACGGCGAAAGATTGGACGTGTTTCGGCTGTCCTAACTGGGGTGGGTAGTTCATTCCACCATTGTGGGGCAAGGACTGAGAATAGGCGGCTTCTCTTTGATGACCCTTCTGGAGCTCGGATAGGAGTAGGTCTGAGGCGGCCAGAAGATGCAGAGCGTAGGGGTCTTGAGGGTGTGTAGTTAGAGACCATTGACCGGAGGTAGGCGGGAGCGGTTCCCTTTGCCGCACGGTATGCTAGGTCGAGGGCCTTGAAGCGGATACGTGCAGCAATGGGGAGCCAGTGCAGGTCCCTGAGAAGTGGGGTGACATGGGCCGACTTCGGTAGGTTTGAGATCAGGCGGGCGGCTGCGTTCTGAATGAGTTGAAGAGGCTTGGTGGCAGTGGCCGGGAGGCCAGCAAGCAGTGCATTGCAGTAGTCGAGGCGGGAGATGACCGTTGATTGGACGAGGAGTTGGGTGGCTTCTTTTGTCAGGAAGGGGCGGATCCTTCTAATGTTGCTCAGGAGGAATCTGCAGGTTCTGGTCGTCGCTGCGATGTGAGCGGAGAAGTTCAGCTGGTTGTCAATATCCGAGGAGGAAAGGAGAGGAAGAGTTGAGTATCATCGGCATAGCAATGGGCAATACGAGAAGGCATGAGATGTGATAATGTTACCCAGAGATTTGGTGTAGAGGGAGAAGAGGAGGGGTCCAAGGACGGAGCCCTGGGGGATACCCGTCTGCAGGGGGCGGGGGCGACAGGGACCCTCTCCATGACACTTGGTAGGAGCGGTCGCTGAGGTATGATGTCAGCCATGTCAGCGCAGAGCCAGCCACTCCCATTCCTGCGAGGGACGCGAGGAGGATCTGATGGTTGACTGTGTTGAAGGCTGCAGATAGATCCAGGAGAGTCAGGGCAGAGGAGAGCCTCTGTGACCGCTATGAGGGCCGTCTCTGTGTTCTTCGACTTCTCCAGCGCATTTAATAACACCATCCAGCCGCTGCGGCTAGAGGAGAAGCTCACTGGGATGCAGCTGGATCGGGGAATGGTGGCCTGGATCACCGACTACCTCACCAGCAGACCTCAGTACGTGAGACTTCAGGGCAGCCAATCAGAGGTGCTGGTGAGCAACACCGGCGCTCCCCAGGGTACCGTGCTGTCACCCTTCTTGTTTACCCTCTACACCTCCGACTTCTGCTACAACACAAGAGCGTGCCACCTGCAGGAGTTCTCCGATGACTCCTCCATCGTCAGCTACATCGTGGAGTACAGTGGGCCCTCATTTATCAACAATGCATAGAAAGTGTTCTATTTCCGTTCCTACGCACAGAATTTAGAATGTGTGTACGCACAGAAAAATCGGGATTTATCAACCCTACGCTCCTCCGGGTTGATAAATACAATTTGTTCTTACCGTCAATGCTCGTGCATGATTATCCATATATGGTAATGAAACACCCCCATGGGATGTGCAATAATGGACTAACCCGAGCGAACTCTGAGAAACTTCACGAGCGAGATTGTTCACGGAGGTCTAAGCAACTAATTTAACGCGCTATTGAACCAAGAAGACACAACGCGTGTTATGGGAGAAATACGCGACAGGCTGTCGGAATTGTACACGGTGATGTCAGATATCAACGGCTCCCTAAGACCATTGCTGCAAATCTGCCTGGACAGACCGTTGACCACTGTTTGGCGTTGGTGTCAAACTGTCAATGTCATTATAACCATGCTGGAATATGAATGCCTTTATTCGTTTCGTTCGATTGGCTACCGGTTATAATATGATTTGTAGAGGCATACAATCTATTTTGTTGTCTGTATTAGGTATAGCCTATATAAATTATATATGCATAGCCTACATTATGCAACAGTAATTTGCACATAACGCAGCATGGCACAGACATGTCACACGGAGCCCCGCGCCTGCATACAGTAAACTAACTTGATCGTTAATATAACTGTTGTCCTTGTATCTTTACGCTTATGAAAACATTTAATAATATTTATAGGCTATAGGCCCTTGTTTGGCCATAATAGCCTATTCTCAAATGGCTAAATCTCCTCGCTGACGGACCCATGAGCCTATATCCACAGTGGCGTTGCGTGGGTAAAATAACAGGATGCCAATTTTTTTTTATATAAATATTTTTTTTATTAATACATTTTTTTTAATAACTTTTTTTCATATTTAAGCCAAATAATATATATAATATATTTCTCCCTCCCTCGCTCTCTCTCTCCCTCTCTTTCTGAATATTACACACACACAACACAAATATATATACACACACACAGTCAGGGCCGGACTGGGGAAATAATTCATACCGGGAGATATAGCGCGAAATATAGCCCCAATCTGGCCACTTTTTAAGCGGGGGTCTGGGGGTCCAAAGACTACAAAGACTTAATTTCCTGCATTCTGGTGAATTTTTTTGCATGTGAATCACAAACTAATGAGCCAACAATTGCTTAGTACAATGTACTGTTATGAACCCCAAATAAAACTGTTGTGGCACTAGCAATGGTACTCTCTCCACCTTCAAAAAGAAAAAAGCAAGAGCACAACATATTTTTCTATTTACTAATACAGTTAACCACTCTCTCCACCTATTCAAACAGAGCAAGAGCACATATTCACTTTACTGATGCACTAACATTAAATAACAGACCTTTCATTACACTACTATAATAACAGTAGCCACTGCCAGAATAGTGACACATGTATCACGTGTGGTGAGCACACGCATGCATGCACAACGAAGACAGAAGATTGCGTTGTCTCAATCATTTTAACTATAAAATGAGCTCAAAGTATGAGCTCACTGACTGAAATTTTCCAACAAAAAGCATCAATTGTCAAATAATATTGATCACATTAACTAGACTAGATGTTTTTGAGGAAATTAGAAAGCGAACAACAACTTAACCCTTGTGTCTGATCAGATTCTTATTTTTTTGATAACTTTGCAGTGATTATGTTTGTAGCCAATGTGGCAAAGGTGTGTAATCTTTGAATTATCTTTGAATTATTTTGACTCTCTCTTTCATAAATTGTTTATTCAACTTCAGCCCCAATCATAACCACCACATATTGTTTTTTGTAATGTCAGATTTAACAACTCCTTTCAGAAAATTGGGAGTGTGCCATCTGCCATTCCATTCGCCACCTCCGCTGTCAATCAGTTGTATCGCCTGGTCCCGCCTCCACCAATCACAAGCGGCAGCATGGCTCCATTGTGTGTGTGTGTGTCCGCGTGAGGGAGAGAGAGTCAGATAGTTCTCCAACTCTGTCGCAGACAGTGAAATCCTGGTTGTTCCCCACCCACCTAGGTTATCTAAAAACGATCGCGCCGCGCCGCTGCCACAACTAGAAACAATGCCCTGGCAAAAAAAAATTAAAAAAAATTATAATAAAAAATATATAGATTTTTTTTTTATCTGTGCAGGCCAGGCCACCGGGAAAACTCCCGGTGCTCCCGATGGCCAGTGGTTGCCTGCAGGAGGTCTGGTTTGATTATGAATCAGAGAGAGAGAGAGAGAGAGAGAGAGAGAGAGAGAGAGAGAGAGAGAGAGAGAGAGAGAGAGAGAGAGAGAGAGAGAGAGAGAGAGAGAGAGAGAGAGAGAGAGGAGAAACCTAGCTGCATGGACTCTGTGATCATATTGATTGATGGCAATGGTGATAGTTGTACTGTAACTGTACCTACTTAAATATCCGTATGCTTGTGGTTTCTCTGACGCGCACAGTAGGCTACTCAGTGTGTGGTTTCGCGATGCGTGCGCGTGTTTGTGTGCAGTGTGACATTGTGCTACCTTGGTACATTTTTGGTATCGACCCCCCTGGAGAAAAATTCACCAGCCGCCACTGCAACGTCCACAAAGTTCTCCAAGTCCTGTGGGTATTCTCCTAAACCTTTCTGCAGCTGAGCGAATTTCAGGTCTCCTCAATGAATTAATCCGAGAGAGGAATCCGAATTTCAATCAATCAAACAATGCTGTTTATTTAGACATTAAGACTCACATAATGTTAGCTAGCTATCTCCGGGGTTCCCTCCAGCCTAAACGTTGTTTTGATTCGAACGTGGCCGCGAGGCGTGTATATTTTCCCCAATGCAGTTTCACAGAGGCGATGACGTCGTCACGTTTAGCTTTTAATGTGATTTGATTGGTCAATCGGTGGAAACGTTCTGGACTGGCCCGCCTCCAGGGCGGCAAATTTGAAGACGCTAGAGTGCTTCGCTGTCAGACGGACCCGTGTTAAGGTGTGGGAACCCCTTTATTAAGCTAGAATCTTATTGGTTAATAATTGGTTGTGGACTCCACAACCATGAATCACGTGGTGGACGCTTGAAAAAGACACCTCCCCCCTCCCTCCCTCTGCTCTCTATTCTGGCTGAGCTGCAGTGACTGAGCACAGAGTGACTGCCAGCCTGCCTCAGTGAGTCTGACAGTGTTAGAGAGAGTGAGAAGGAGAAGAGGGAGAAAATTCAAAAAAAAAATTATAACACAGATGAAAAATAATAATTTTTTATTATTATTGTAAACTTTTTTTACATTTTAAATTTACATTTTTTACTGTTCATATTTTAATGGGGACGCCTGGCTTCCCTTGGCTTCCAGGAGGATTCGCCAATATATGTCTCCAGGGAATCGTGGGGCTCTGGGAAGAAAGGGAACCCCTGCTATAGCCTATCCTTTATAATGTTATAGGCTATTTTATTTACAGTAGTCTATTTATGATTTGTTTCCATAGCCGGTCTCAGTTATGCTGTGGCTGAGATGGGTCGGGATTAATTAAGCTGATAGGAGACTGCTTCTCGGCTACGAATTAAAGCCATGATTGAAAATAATGTACTTCCTTCTTGACAATAGCATATACTATAACAATAATACGAGAGCATACAAGAACAATGAATCTCACTGCCATGTAGCCTACGCCATGTATAGCCTGCCTATGTGATCAATAAAAACGCGAACTTGAATCCCATCATCATATTTATATGTTGTGTCTGTCCACTATGTTTGTTACTTTGTTATTTTTTCCCCCTATTGTAGCACCCTGAATATTCGACTATTATTCAGAAGTGCTGACTTGGCCTTTTATCTCCCCTTTGTGCACAAAGACATGTTAACCAGTTTCCCTTGATATTCTCCTGAACAATGACGCAAGTTTCACCTTCTCTCACCGACTGGAATATGGATTATAAACACTAACTGAATCATATTCAATTCACCCAGTTCTTCCTGTGGGGCTAGTTGGCGGTGCCAGCAGGGGGCGGTGGTGGCAGGCGGAGCGCAGGAGGGAGGCGTCAAGGAGAAGCAAGTCACCTGAACGGAAGTGGAGAGAACCAGCCTCTTCGGCGTTGAACGTGAACCTGGAAGGACGTGTCGTTGAGGAGCCCCGTAGTGAAGCACACGGGTGAATGTAATTGGACTCAAGTATATTTCGGGTTATGATAGAAATATAAGCGTAGTAGCGTGTTGAACATCCAAACGGAATAACCCTAGTGATACAGCGAGTTATCCTAGAAGTAAGCGGTATATTGAAGTGGCTAATGCTAACATTATCCCCTCCAGCGAGGTGCCCCCGGCAAGCGTTGCCTGAAGAGAACTGGTGGTTAGAGGCACTGTGCGTTGCTGCATGTTCGACTAGCAGGAGGGCCTTCTCAGACCCACAGGGTAGCTTCAGTTAAGGTAGCCATCAGATTATCACGCGCGCCAACACAGCTCGTCGACCACCAGCTTGTCAGCACCGGCAGTCAGCAGCTTGTCAGCACCGGCAGTCAGCAGCCTAGCACGGGAGTTCGTCTCGTCCAGCAGAGGTCGCCACCACCCAGCACGCGCCTCCAGCCTGCTACTGCCCCCCTGCCTACCACAGCTTGCTAGCTCTTGGGACGAGAGCGTTCGACGCCATCTTACCACCCGGACGAGTGGTGGTGAGGCGAGGCTGCCATCTTGGCTAAGTACACTGGCACTTCGGTGACCAGGATCCTATCGTACATCACACAGTGTGTCGCGGCCTACGGGCGAAGATAATGGTTGCTAACCACAGTGCATAGGGGTACCCCATAAACATTACATGCCGGCATTAGTTACGACTTTTGTTTGGTAAAGTGGGCCCACCTTTTCATTTCCTTTGAGTGTGATAACGTGTATGGTCATGCCTATTGATTTCCCGTCTAGTTAACCCTTTTTCTTCCTGGGGTACATTAATGCTGCCGTAATATGTAAAGCCTTAGAGAAAGGTATTATTGTATACGTGTTATTATTATATATTATTATTATAATTATTAGTAATTAGGAATAATAATATTATATGCCATTTGACTCACTGCCAGTAATACTTGTCACTGCCCAGTATAAGTAACACTAAACGAACTAAGACGGGAATTGTGTGTGTGTGTGTCCATTATTGAGCCTAACCCTAACCCTTCCTATGCGGGTAATATTATTATTTAACCCTTTCCCCTTTCAGTCATTCAAGGTCTCTAGTAGTCATTGAGGGAGGGTACTGCTTGCGGGGGAACAAACATTGTTATTCATCTATCAGTCACCAGGTGTGGGAGGGCTAACGGAGGTACTGGGGGAAGTGAGAGTGTGTTGGGAAGATACTGCTGACCGCCCTGGAGGGGCGAGGAAGACCAGAGTACCACTCCCAGGTTAGTGAATCCTGGGCCCCATCCACTCCTGCTGCCGGCCTCCAGTTTGACGCTCCAGGTCCAAAGACGGGGGTGCAGTCAGACTGAGTTCTGCGGCGTCCTGCTACCTTGTGACTGCCAGCAACCGTTCCCACAAAGCAGGGATAATCCACCCTGCTACACTATGTAAAGCGACATTGGGTCTCTTGAAAGGCGCTATATAAAATGAAGCTATTATTATTATTATTATTATTATTATTATTATTATTATTATTATTATTATTATTATTATTATTATTATTATTATTATTATTATTATTATTATTATTATTATTATTATTATTATTATTATTATTATTATTATTATTATTATTATTATTATTATTATTATTATTATTATTATTATTATTATTATTATTATTATTATTATTATTATTATCACGTCTGTGCAGGAGCTCACAAATAGACTGTCTTTTAGTCTCAGTGAAGTTTCAACGGAGGTCATCTACCAACAAATTGAAGTAGAAAGCATTTCGTTGTGACCAATCTTATTTGGAAACATGACACACAAAATAATAGTATTTCGCTTTTTATTTTAAACAATATTTAATCGCGTTTGGAGGTGGGTGTTCTGCATCTGCCCCCCCGTGCCAAACAAGCAGGCCAACCTCTTGTTCGAGCGTGAGCCCGTTATAATTACACTACTGTCGCTATTTTACAATTAACTATAATGAATTACGGTTCATACAGAACATGCGCCAGTGTGTAATTATAACAAGTAATGCACAAAAGCTTATTTCCGCGTCTGCAGTCTATATTCTACTGAAAGGAATTCCCTCATAGTTCTTTTATTGAATGTCGGCGAGGTGAACAGAGAGTGAGACAGAGTCAGATGGCAGTCTGCAGAGTTTTACTGAACCGTCACAGCACAAGTAGATCACAATCCGGACCACGCACCTCCGCACACCGAGCGAGCCAGTGCCAAGTGGTGGTTTCGTCAATACATCGTCACATCATTTATACATTTCTCGTCAGAATGGTGTGTGTATCCCTCTCTGTGTGTATCCATGAATGTCTGTGTGGTGTGTCCGTGTGTGTGTGTGTGTGTGCTGGTGTTTGCTTAGATGGGGAAGAGGAGGGGCTGTATTCCTTCGCTCTCCTTATCAGATGGTGTGTGTATTTCTCTCGGTGTGTATGCATTGATGTCTGTGTGGTGTGTGTGTGTGTGTGTGTGTGTGTGCTGGTGTTTGCTTAGATGGGGGAAAGGAGGGGCTGATTCCTCCGCTCTCCTTATCAGATGCTTTTCTGTGTGTTCATGTGTGTTAGTGTGCTAGAGTGTGTGTGTGTGTGTGTGTGTGTGTTAGAGTGTGTGTGTGTCGGTGTGTGTGTGTGCTAAAGTGAGACACTCTCGAGGGGTGTGTATGTCTCTCTATGTGTGTGCATTGATGTCTGAGATGACGGCATATAATTTGTGTGTGTACATGTGTGTTGGTGTGTGTGTGGGTGAGTGTGTGTGTGTCGGTGTGTGTGTGTGCTAAAGTGAGAGACATGAGTTTGCATGTCTAGGTGAACAAAAAAGGGGGGGGGTGTGTATCTCTCTCTATGTGTGTGCATTAGTGTCTGCGTGATGTGTCCGCAGAGTGTGTTAAAGTGTGTGTGCCGGTGTGTGTGTAGGCTTGTGCATGCTCCTGATATCATCATGCACCTGTTGTCCAGACTGTTTCAAAGGGGGGCCTATGTTTACACAGAGACATCTGACGTCAGTGTACAGCCTGAAGAAGATATTGACAACAGATCAATGAATTAAAACTATCAATCCCCCTTTTGACATATAAATCTATATGTCAACACAACAATTCATTGTGCACCCAACAATATGACACAACCATCACTCATCAAGACATACACTAAGCATGGACCTGTTAAAAGGCCAAGGTCAGGAACAAATAGAGTACATCGCTTTGACATATACCTACATATCGGATGACCACCAACACTGTCATCAATACACCAGACCTGCACTTAATCCAAGAGGGCGTGTATATCATAGAAGCGTGAAGCTTAACTATACGGGGGCCCAGAGGCAAACATAGCACGAAGCGCATGGAATAGCAGAGACATGTGACAATTAGATGGTCCAGTGGTCATCCAGTAGCGTCCAGTGTCGTCAGGGCCGTAGATGGGCAGGCCATAGATCAAACACGTGAAAATACTAATTACAATTACCCAATATAACCCACAACTAACACGAGGATACAGTTATCAAGATTCACTGTATATTCATAAAGGAATGAAAACACAAAAAAAATAACAATAAACTGACGTTGATATAACCTTAACCAGGACCTGTAAAATATGGAAATGATGCTTGACCGCTTTCGCACAATGTACATGCCTAAAATACTATGTAAGACAGTTCAGCCAGGTCAGTTTTCTTTTGCACAATATCAACCATATCTCAAGACAGTTCAGTCTCAGTTCAGTCACATTTCGCATAATTTCAATCAATTTATACTTTCTCATCTATTATTAATTTATTCAGTTGTTGTGTCCAATTTAGTTCAATTTATTCAGTTGTTGTGTGGAGTCCAATTCAGTTCAATTTATTCAGTTGCTGTGTGGAGTCCACACAGAGTCCAAACACCGCAGGCCATCAGGCAGAGAGCGGCGACCGACACCGTCAGTCAGCCATCACCCCCAGAGGACACTGCATCATACTGAATTCAGGCCGAAGTCCTGTTGCCGGCCCCTCCCCTCAATCCGGCACCAGCCCTATATTTTCAGGCGAGCAGCGAGCAACAGCTCGTGACATCGTCGGGGTTGTATTTCCACCCCACCACCGGCGGAGAAGGGCCTCGGTACGGTTCTCAGCATTGACCACAGCGTCCCTAATGAAGCGGATGACAGCTGACCGTTCCCCATCGCGTCCATGGTCGCTCAGCCTCTCCCCAACCCGATAGCCTGTTGGAAGAATCAAAGCACACAGAACACCACACAGCTTACTCAACAACCAGTACAATGCATCCAGACTTATTTATGAGAAAACCCATTGATTGAAATACATAAAAAAAATGCGTAAAGAACCACTCAACTTTCAGATTCCGAGTTCCGGCATATCAGCATCATACTCCGTCACCATCACCCAAACTCACAAATGAAAAGAAGAAAAAATAATGCAATGATTTTCAATGGTTGCAATCTCTATGCCGAAGGATCATTAGAAAATCAGACTAAAATTCACATAAATCAAAACAAAACACACATTGTCCCACATAAGAGTATACAATATCCCATGAGTAGACAATATTCTAATGAGTATATGATAAAAAGAAAAGAAAGAAAAAAATATATATCTTGTCCCCATTCTCACAACCCTACCACGACCTCATAGAAACTTGCAGTTGGTTCCCCCACATCCTCATCCCCGGATGCCATCATGTCAGCAGAGTCCGGTGGCTCAGACACGGGGGACCTCAGCTGGACAGGAAAGAGACGGGGAGGAGAGCCGGCCGGCGCATCCTCCAAGGGCTCCTCATAGGCCGGTGCCTTGAGCACGGATCCTGCACTCGTCTCGTGGGCATCCTCTCCATCCCCCAACAGGGCCCCCAACTCGCCCATACCATACATCCCCCCTCTCCATCACCTACACACCCAGCATCCCCTCCATTCACCATCATCCGGTACCCAGCATCCCCTCCATTTCTGTATTTACAGTGTAATTAGACAATAATATGCGAACAACTTGAAACACACTTGGATTCCATTCATACTAGTCTGCTCATTGGACCCCGTGACAGTATTATTTATATAATTGTATTATATTTCCTGGTCAGAGTTGTTAGTTACACCATGAGAACGTTGAGGATTCTCTTCCCCTTGCAGTGTATGTAGTCTCTGTAACAAAACAACTTTGTTATGTATTTTGGTATCGTCTAATTACATCATGATTAAAGTGATGATGGAGATTATCATTTTTTAGAGTCGTGACCGACCAGACGGTCCACGTGGGGAAAGCGCGCAAAGAGTTGAGGATCGACTGGCTTTTCAGTCTGGATCGGTACGTAGAATGATAGCTCGTCACGCCATAGAAACAACGAATAAATCTTTAGAAATAAAACTCCCCCTGCGGGTATTTTAAATACAATAAAAAGCATAAAACAAGAAGAGCGGAAGTTTGAATACAATCAGTCTGATTAAACCAGAGAGAGAAAAACAAACATATATATTTAACCAGTCTTCCCTGATCTAGGAGTTAAACCCAGACTTTTTCTAAGATTGATCAAATTGGTCTGCTTTCAAAGCGTGTGGTTGATTGACTGTGTTTGTATGTATATGTATGTATGTGTGTTTTATGTATATGTGCGTGGTTATGTGTGTGTATGTGCATGTATATATGTGTGTGTGTGTGTGCGTGTGTGTGTGTGTGTGTGTGTGTGTGTGTGTGTGTGTGTGTGTGTGTGTGTGTGTGTGTGTGTGTGTGTGTGTGTGTGTGTGTGTGTGTGTGTGTGTGTGTGTGTGTGTGTGTGTGTGTGTGTGTGTGTGTGTGTGTGTGTGTGTGTGTGTGTGAGTGAGTGAGTGAGTGAGTGAGTGAGTGAGTGAGTGAGTGTGTGTGTGTACGGGGGCCTTGTTACTACCTGGTACAACCCAATATTAGAACGTGCTTCGAGAGAGTGAGAGAGAGAGACAGAGAGAGAGAGAGAGAGAGAGAAAGTGTTCAGCCGTGTTGTTGTAGCCAGAGAGAGCGCGTGAGGAAAAGTGCCAGTCCGGGCGCCGCGAGCGAAAGAGAGAGAGAGAGCGGGGAGAGAGAGAAGGAACGAGAGAGAGAGTGAGAAAGAGAAGGAGAGAGAGAGAGAGAACGAGAGAGAGAGAGAGAGAGAGCTTGGGAGAGAGAATAGTCAGGTTGAGCGCGAATGTAATAGGGAGAGGGGGCACTGGTCAGACAACGGCCACAGGTCAAGCAAATGTTAAGTGCCCCACTCAAAGGGGCTGTGCACGCCTCTCGCGCCCCTCCCCCTTCGGCCCAGGTTGTCGTGCGCCGGTTCACCCTGTCTGGGCGATAGGTACGGAGCCCTGTTGGGACATTCTCGGGACCAATGACCAGGCATAGAACACGAGAAACAATTTTCAATATTCTAATGAGTATATAATATAAAAAAAAAAAAACAAAAAAAACAACAATATCTTGTCTCCTACCACACCTCATACAACCTTCCAATACCTTCTCATACCACCTTCTCATACCACCTTCTAATCGCTTTGACCCTTTCAACCTCCTTCCAGTTAAGAGTACCCTCCTCCCGTTCGGATGCACTCCTTCCCCTACTTAGATGCACCTCCCCCCGTAAGGTTTAGGCAGTCCGCTACGACGCAACAACCAGCTCCTTTCTTAGGACTGCCTTGTCCGACGTCGGCCCCTCTCCCCCAACAGAGATGCAGGTCTCCACTTCCGGCGGTAAGGTCTCCTCTCATGAACGGAAAAAGTCCCCTTATTTTACCTTCAGGTGCAGTTTAAGGCTGGGTCCCTTTCCAATCTTAGGAGAGACAATTCAGATTCCTCTGAATTGACACCTCTCATTACACCTACTAATACCTTCTCATTACACCTACTAATACCCCCGCATACCTCCTTCTACAGTGGCGGCTTCCTCCCTTTCCACCCTCAATCTCAGCCAATTCCAGTCTACATCCAGTCTACACCCACTCCCCCTTAGGCCTAAGAGAGAGGGAACACAAGATAGATTAACACAAGATAGATTAATGGGGATCGAGGGGGGGAAATTTAATCACCCTTCCTTCTCCTGCCCTATTTCGCAACATACCGTCTTTAAAGAATGCTACGTCACGGATTGACATTGACACAAATCTCTCTGCGCCCATTGATTGTAGCTGAGCTATATAGCCCCCAGTGGTACGCGTCGATTAGTCCCTTCGGCACTGCTATTCTCCATAGCCACTTTTACCTTGAAAGAGAGAGAGAGAGAGAGAGAGAGAAAAAAAAAACGAGCAGGGGAGAAGGGGAGAGAGAGAGAGAGAGAGAACGGGAAAGCCAGAGAGAGAGCGCGTGAGGAAAAGTGCCAGTCCGGGGCGCGCGAGCGAAAGAGAGAGAGAGAGAGCGGGGAGAGAGAGAAGGAACGAGAGAGAGAGAGAGTGAGAAAGAGAAGGAGAGAGAGAGAGAGAACAAGAGAGAGAGAGAGAAAGGGAGCGAGAGAGAGAGAGGGAGAGGGAGGGAGAGAGCGTGCGAGTGGGGGAGAACACTCTGAATGGGTCCTGTGAGAGCGGGAGAAGAGAGAGAGCATCAAGAGAGTGAGAGAGAGAGACAGAGAGAGAGAGAGAGTGGGGGTCCAGCACCACCACGGGAGCAGCTCCCACCGCCGTGCCGCTGCAGCCCCCGAGGAGGGAGGAGGGAGCAGAATTCGGCCGAGCGCGCGTCGCTCCAATAAAATGTTGTAATTTACGTGTGGTCCCGCAACGTCACCAACGAAATAATAACGATAATAATGGTGATGATTATGTGGAAATGAAAATGGGGACCCTGATGACGAAAGCGCCATCACTGGTCCGCATCCCCTTAACAGTACTGTTCCGTATTTCTGTGAACATGCACGCCTCTGAAGCGCTTCCACCCCTCAAGCCGCGCGCCCGTGGTTCATGCAAATAAACTAACCATATAGCAGAACATAATACATATAATATAATAATATAATATAACACCCGCTCCTTCTCAGACCCGGAGCATATATACCCACCTATATTTAATCAACTAGGTTGTCAATGCATAGTCTGAAACTGCAATGTGGAGAGAGACCTGTTCCCTCGCACCGCGGCCGCATCCCTCTACCACAGAGCAGCACACTAATGCAATATGGACGATATTTATTTTAATCATAATAGGTTATTTATTCTAATAATAATAGGTTGGCCTCCCTACCACTATTCATTATAATGATAATGGCCTCCTTATCAACAACATAACGCACCGGTTTTGTATCCCGTGATGAATATTCATATATCCACTTGACTCGACTGGAGACATGGCTTCACTCATCATATGGAACTTCATACATGTGTTACACATTATTAATTCAACACACATATCAGAACTTTTTCGTACCACTTTCCTTCTAACTAATAGTGACCGTGACGACGGGGGCCACGTTGGAAAGGTGCTAACCCCTAACCAGGGACTTTAACCCGGGAACTTTAACCCGGGGACTCTAACCCCTAACCAGGGAACTTTAACCCGGGGACTCTAACCCCTAACCAGGGAACTTTAACCCGGGGACTCTAACCCCCCTAACCAGGGAACTTTAACCCGGGGACTCTAACCCCTCTTTCAGGACTCCAACCTCTCAGGACTTGACTCGATAAAAAAAATAAAAATAAAAATAAAAATAAAAAACTGCATGAAGTCCTATGTACAGTGTGTGGCCACAGATCTCGCAGACGCAGGCATATTTCATTCAAATGACAAACCTATTTTAAATTTGGAATTTCCAATTGCAGAAACTTGGTATTCTGCTCACCTTTCGTCATTGAAGAAACAGCCCCGGGGTCCGTCATCCGATCTGCCGCACACAGCCATTCAACTCGTCCCAGGAGAAATGCACGAAACGGACAAGAAGACAAACAACAACAACAAAAAAAAAAATACAGATTATGATCTACTCATCCTGTGCCAACTCTGCAGATAATTTACTCGGTCTCTGCTCACCCCTTTCCGATCACCAATCCCGGTCGAGCCCCCATTTGAAAGGAATTCCCTCATAGTTCTTTTATTGAATGTCGGCGAGGTGAACAGAGAGTGAGACAGAGTCAGATGGCAGTCTGCAGAGTTTTACTGAACCGTCACAGCACAAGTAGATCACAATCCGGACCACGCACCTCCGCACACCGAGCGAGCCAGTGCCAAGTGGTGGTTTCGTCAATACATCGTCACATCATTTATACATTTCTCGTCAGAATGGTGTGTGTATCCCTCTCTGTGTGTATCCATGAATGTCTGTGTGGTGTGTCCGTGTGTGTGTGTGTGTGTGCTGGTGTTTGCTTAGATGGGGAAGAGGAGGGGCTGTATTCCTTCGCTCTCCTTATCAGATGGTGTGTGTATTTCTCTCGGTGTGTATGCATTGATGTCTGTGTGGTGTGTGTGTGTGTGTGTGTGTGTGTGCTGGTGTTTGCTTAGATGGGGGAAAGGAGGGGCTGATTCCTCCGCTCTCCTTATCAGATGCTTTTCTGTGTGTTCATGTGTGTTAGTGTGCTAGAGTGTGTGTGTGTGTGTGTGTGTGTGTTAGAGTGTGTGTGTGTCGGTGTGTGTGTGTGCTAAAGTGAGACACTCTCGAGGGGTGTGTATGTCTCTCTATGTGTGT
>NC_140167.1:207707482-207859609 GCF_963971535.1 Notolepis coatsorum
GACTGCACTTCGCTGATCTGCGTTCCGGGCAGGTACGGGGTTGGCCAGACCTCATAACACGTCTTCTGGTTTTACCTTGCTAAATGTATTGTGAATAACGGTGTTTTTTCCCAAAACGTGTGTTGTTGCAATGCATTTGAGATACGTTGCGGGTTGTGTGTGAGCTGTTTTTGTCACTGGCAGTTAGCTTCTCCGTGCAGGTCGTGATGTATTGATCTGGTTGTTGTGTGAGAAACATCATGGTGTTTATGTGTACCGTGTACTCACTACTAAGGCAACTAACCTATGAAGCTATGCTTGGTGACGAGTGAGTAAAAGAATGTTCTTTCTCAGACTGTAATGACAATGAACAGTGAGTTCACACATTAACAGGTTTTCCTGTTTTAACTGGCCGTATTGAGGGTAAAATAGGAGGATTGTGTTTCCCCCCCCGGTTCCCTGGGGACTTTATCACCTCCTATCAGACATGTTGTGCATTAATTGTGTCTTTTGTGTGGTAGGGATACGATGTAACTCTCAGCTTGATTGCTGAGGTTGTGCTAAATCTGCTGGAGAAACTTATTTCCTAAAGGGAAATTGGTTTGGTTGCTGTCATGTGTGCTTAGCAAGGCCTGTGGTCGATACTAATCAAGAATGATGTATTCTCTCATTGTGAAAAAAACGGCGTTCCTCTGTTGAGTGTTTTTGCCATTTTTTGTAGGTGATGATGGGTTGTGTGTGTCATGTGACCTACAACTGGGTTGTACTGGCCACAGAAGCACATGTGTATGTTGGACCGGGGTTCTTAGAGCCCTCTCTATTCTGTGTTTTTCCTTAGTAAAAATCAGATAGCAGGTTAGCTCGTGCGCTGTGTGGAGCTGTGAAACGCTTCATAGAGCTGACTATGACTGTGTCATATTCTCTTTTTGTCGTTACGTCGTATCATGGGTGTGGGGTCGTAAAGGGGTGAACTGGTAACCTTTCCTCTCCCCATTGTTCTGTCGGTCAGGGGTACACCCCCTGTCCTTCAAGGTTCCCGTCACGTGGCGGTTCGGCACGTTACGGGGGGGGGGGGGGGGGGGGGAGGGAGTTCCTGGTCCCACGGCCTGGTATATTGGGCGTGTGCACCGCAGGAATTCCCCCGCCATAGAGTACGTCACCGTGCGCGTCTCTGTTGGTAGGACTTCCGTGTGCTGTTCAGGTCCATGTGATGGATCTGTTTTCAGGGGGGGTGGTCAGGGCTCCTCCTCACCAAGCGCCTACTCAGGCCTTCTGTGAGTTCGGACTCCTTCTTCCATGTGAGGAAGCCTCCATCAGAGTACAGAGCCTTCCTCCTCAGATTGTCAAAGTGAGTGGACCCTCTAGAAGGGTCCTTTTCTATTGTATGTATATTCGATTCAATTCGTTTATTGAGTGTGTATGGGTTCGGTGCCTCTTCCCCGGAGGCCCTAAAACCAGTTTTTTACATGGCTCAAGGTGCAATATATTCTTTTCAATCTGTACAGCTCGCGTGGGAAGTCTCTCTGGGGATCCCCGTCTCTTTCCTATGGGAGGGTGGTGGGATGTAAAAATGTGAACATTTTTTACCCCGGCTGTGTAGACTGGGATACATACTGTTGATGCTTCCTTCTTTCTATTCCAGAAGTGTTGGAGTTAGGGAGTGTCACACCCCTCTTGTCGTTCCCCTGGGCGCCTTGGGGATTCAATGACAGGTCTAAATAGCCTGTTCATTGATGGGGGTGTGTCCCGACGCACGTATAGTGCTAGCTCGCTGTAAACAGGCGATTGACTGGCACGCCTTAGTTGCTTGTGGTTGAAACAGCGTTTTTATAAAGCAACTGAGATGGGGGTTTTTCCTCTTCCGGCGACCACATCCCATGACCTGGGTGGGTTGTCGACGGATTCTCGTTCATGTCTGGGGGATGATGACGGGATGGATCTGAACATATGTAGTGGGGTCTCACGCCCTTGGGGTGGGCCACCAGGCGCGGTTCGTCCCGACGTCTGGGTGGCGCCTTCTTTTCATGTTAAGATCAACACGCATATCTGCCCTTCTCCTGGAGTAGGCATGTCGGCGTGGTTAGGGCACGGGACTGGTTCTGGTCACGCTGGTCCAGATCAGTTGAACCCGTTGTCCGCCGGGGATGCAGATCTGCTGTTCTGGTACCCTGAGGGACTTGGGCTTTTTTCAGGGGGAAAAATGCCAGGTCGGTCTGGGTGTCACAGGGTTAAGCGCTATGGAGACCCTGGTTGGGTATGTTTTTACTCAGCACTGTCGTCATGGCTTACAGCCATGCCATTCTGTACGCGCTCGATCTCGTCGGATCTCGGCCGCTACACAGGTTGGTCCTGGTTAGTACTTGGTTGGGAGACCGCCGGGGAATACCAGGTACGGTGTGCTTAGGGGCTGGTTCTCCATTATTTTTCGCTCCTCTCTCACGCATGGCGAAGAGGGGCCTGTGGGGGTGGTTTTTTGACCTCCTCTGGTGACCCTGTGCTTCCCGTACCGCCAGGCCCGGTCCGAAGTGATGTTTGCGACCCGTAGGCCTGGGTTAACCCTTTTTGGAAACTGAAACACTTGTACTGCGGTATAGCCGGTGTATACCCGCAGGTGTGTTTTGGAGTTTTTTCTTGAGGGGTTATAGGAACAACCACCGCATTGGGTAACACCGAGGTGGTTGATTCCCTGGTGTGTTGGAGCAGTGTCAACTCCCGGGTTCACCGTTTGAGGGTGCCCCTGCACGTTCATGACGTCTGCCAATCGTGTCAGCCTTCTCTGCCTCGACCCCTCTGGGTGGGGGTTGTTAAATGGAGGCTTGGTCATGCAACACCGCCAGCTTACGCTCCTTCCGCCGGGGCGGCTGTGTTCAGCTGTCCCCTCTGGCGCCTGTCTCGTCCGCAGTCTCCAGGCTAGGGTTAACAGCCTGTTGCCTGGTTTTTCCCCGGTGCGCTGCCTGCTTCCGTTGGTTAACCTTTTTTGTGTGCTTACGGCCATGCTGACTGCCTTTTCTGCAGGGTCAGTGTGCCAGGCGGTGTACTATTGGGGGGACGGGGCCCGCTCGGCTTACGGCCATACCGACCTGAACACGCCCGGTCTCGTCCGATCTCGG
Source organism: Notolepis coatsorum (assembly GCF_963971535.1). Classification (NCBI taxonomy): domain Eukaryota; kingdom Metazoa; phylum Chordata; class Actinopteri; order Aulopiformes; family Paralepididae; genus Notolepis; species Notolepis coatsorum. The sequence goes on from NC_140167.1 coordinate 207,710,572, forward strand.
AAGCTGGGCAGGTTCTGGCCTGGTTGGTTCCGCCTGGGAATACCAGGTGCAGTAACTGAGGGGCCTTTGTCCGAATACGCTGGCGATGTGGGGGGCGGGGCACTACGTGCCCACCTGGTGGGGTCTTGATGCTGGCATCATGGACTTCTCCGGGCCCCCATTCCAGGGAGTCCAGTCCTTTTGGTGGGTCTGGGTCTTCCTTCGTGCTCCGCTGCTACGGCCTTGCCACGGGGTTGGGTTTGCCCTTGACCCCGTGATTCTGGGGGCAGTAACGAGGTTGTTCCTCCGTTCGTTCCCGGGTGGCATGCGGGTTGTGCGTGTGTGTAGTCGTGGGGTCAAGCCACGGTCTGCTCACCCTGTGCGTTGAGTTGCTTGAGTGCCTCTTCGCACGGTCGGGTCCGTCGCCCTCCCGTGACGTCCCTAATAGGGGGGCTACCCTCCATTAGGGGGGGTCGGGGGGGCTCGGCCCTCCCTGTTCTGATGGTTTTGGGGGGCTGTCAGCGGGGTGTATTTGTCAGCCAAGTGGCTCCGCTTGGCCTCCCTTGTGCAGTAGCGATGCCAAGCTAAGCCACTAACGATACAGAACGTTAGGTTATGACTATAACCAAGTTCTGTTAGTTAGGGGCGATGCTTGGCATCGGACGCCGCTGCAGCCCTTGTCCTCACCTTGTGGTGAAAGCTTGGGAAGGAGGAGAGCAGGTGACCACACACCTGCTTATGAAGGTAAGCTGATGAGGGGTGTGGTCAGACTAATACTGGTATTAGAGGTACATTTGTGGTTTATTCAGTACGCGTGCACGTACGCGAGATAGTGCAGTAGCGATGCCAAGCATCGCCCCTAACTAACAGAACTTGGTTATAGTCATAACCTAACGTTAACCCTTTCACTGCCACACGACAAAGGGTTAACCCTTTCACTACCACACTACAGATGGTTAACCCTTTCACTACCACACTACAGAAGGTTAACCCTTTCACTACCACACTACAGATGGTTAACCCTTTCACTACCACACTACAGAAGGTTAACGTTAGGTTATGACTATAACCAAGTTCTGTTAGTTAGGGGCGATGCTTGGCATCGCTACTGCACTATCTCGCGTACGTGCACGCGTACTGAATAAACCACAAATGTACCTCTAATACCAGTATTAGTCTGACCACACCCCTCATCAGCTTACCTTCATAAGCAGGTGTGTGGTCACCTGCTCTCCTCCTTCCCAAGCTTTCACCACAAGGTGAGGACAAGGGCTGCAGCGGCGTCCGATGCCAAGCATCGCCCCTAACTAACAGAACTTGGTTATAGTCATAACCTAACGTTCTGTATCGTTAGTGGCTTAGCTTGGCATCGCTACTGCACAAGGGAGGCCAAGCGGAGCCACTTGGCTGACAAATACACCCCGCTGACAGCCCCCCAAAACCATCAGAACAGGGAGGGCCGAGCCCCCCCGACCCCCCCTAATGGAGGGTAGCCCCCCTATTAGGGACGTCACGGGAGGGCGACGGACCCGACCGTGCGAAGAGGCACTCAAGCAACTCAACGCACAGGGTGAGCAGACCGTGGCTTGACCCCACGACTACACACACGCACAACCCGCATGCCACCCGGGAACGAACGGAGGAACAACCTCGTTACTGCCCCCAGAATCACGGGGTCAAGGGCAAACCCAACCCCGTGGCAAGGCCGTAGCAGCGGAGCACGAAGGAAGACCCAGACCCACCAAAAGGACTGGACTCCCTGGAATGGGGGCCCGGAGAAGTCCATGATGCCAGCATCAAGACCCCACCAGGTGGGCACGTAGTGCCCCGCCCCCCACATCGCCAGCGTATTCGGACAAAGGCCCCTCAGTTACTGCACCTGGTATTCCCAGGCGGAACCAACCAGGCCAGAACCTGCCCAGCTTCCGAGATCGGACGAGACCGGGCGTGTTCAGGTCGGTATGGCCGTAAGCCGAGCGGGCCCCGTCCCCCCAATAGTACACCGCCTGGCACACTGACCCTGCAGAATAGGCAGTCAGCATGGCCGTAAGCACACAAAAAAGGTTAACCAACGGAAGCAGGCAGCGCACCGGGGAAAAACCAGGCAACAGGCTGTTAACCCTAGCCTGGAGACTGCGGACGAGACAGGCGCCAGAGGGGACAGCTGAACACAGCCGCCCCGGCGGAAGGAGCGTAAGCTGGCGGTGTTGCATGACCAAGCCTCCATTTAACAACCCCCACCCAGAGGGGTCGAGGCAGAGAAGGCTGACACGATTGGCAGACGTCATGAACGTGCAGGGGCACCCTCAAACGGTGAACCCGGGAGTTGACACTGCTCCAACACACCAGGGAATCAACCACCTCGGTGTTACCCAATGCGGTGGTTGTTCCTATAACCCCTCAAGAAAAAACTCCAAAACACACCTGCGGGTATACACCGGCTATACCGCAGTACAAGTGTTTCAGTTTCCAAAAAGGGTTAACCCAGGCCTACGGGTCGCAAACATCACTTCGGACCGGGCCTGGCGGTACGGGAAGCACAGGGTCACCAGAGGAGGTCAAAAAACCACCCCCACAGGCCCCTCTTCGCCATGCGTGAGAGAGGAGCGAAAAATAATGGAGAACCAGCCCCTAAGCACACCGTACCTGGTATTCCCCGGCGGTCTCCCAACCAAGTACTAACCAGGACCAACCTGTGTAGCGGCCGAGATCCGACGAGATCGAGCGCGTACAGAATGGCATGGCTGTAAGCCATGACGACAGTGCTGAGTAAAAACATACCCAACCAGGGTCTCCATAGCGCTTAACCCTGTGACACCCAGACCGACCTGGCATTTTTCCCCCTGAAAAAAGCCCAAGTCCCTCAGGGTACCAGAACAGCAGATCTGCATCCCCGGCGGACAACGGGTTCAACTGATCTGGACCAGCGTGACCAGAACCAGTCCCGTGCCCTAACCACGCCGACATGCCTACTCCAGGAGAAGGGCAGATATGCGTGTTGATCTTAACATGAAAAGAAGGCGCCACCCAGACGTTGGGACGAACCGCGCCTGGTGGCCCACCCCAAGGGCGTGAGACCCCACTACATATGTTCAGATCCATCCCGTCATCATCCCCCAGACATGAACGAGAATCCGTCGACAACCCACCCAGGTCATGGGATGTGGTCGCCGGAAGAGGAAAAACCCCCATCTCAGTTGCTTTATAAAAACGCTGTTTCAACCACAAGCAACTAAGGCGTGCCAGTCAATCGCCTGTTTACAGCGAGCTAGCACTATACGTGCGTCGGGACACACCCCCATCAATGAACAGGCTATTTAGACCTGTCATTGAATCCCCAAGGCGCCCAGGGGAACGACAAGAGGGGTGTGACACTCCCTAACTCCAACACTTCTGGAATAGAAAGAAGGAAGCATCAACAGTATGTATCCCAGTCTACACAGCCGGGGTAAAAAATGTTCACATTTTTACATCCCACCACCCTCCCATAGGAAAGAGACGGGGATCCCCAGAGAGACTTCCCACGCGAGCTGTACAGATTGAAAAGAATATATTGCACCTTGAACCATGTAAAAAACTGGTTTTAGGGCCTCCGGGGAAGAGGCACCGAACCCATACACACTCAATAAACGAATTGAATCGAATATACATACAATAGAAAAGGACCCTTCTAGAGGGTCCACTCACTTTGACAATCTGAGGAGGAAGGCTCTGTACTCTGATGGAGGCTTCCTCACATGGAAGAAGGAGTCCGAACTCACAGAAGGCCTGAGTAGGCGCTTGGTGAGGAGGAGCCCTGACCACCCCCCCTGAAAACAGATCCATCACATGGACCTGAACAGCACACGGAAGTCCTACCAACAGAGACGCGCACGGTGACGTACTCTATGGCGGGGGAATTCCTGCGGTGCACACGCCCAATATACCAGGCCGTGGGACCAGGAACTACCCCCCCCCCCCCCCCCCCCCCCGTAACGTGCCGAACCGCCACGTGACGGGAACCTTGAAGGACAGGGGGTGTACCCCTGACCGACAGAACAATGGGGAGAGGAAAGGTTACCAGTTCACCCCTTTACGACCCCACACCCATGATACGACGTAACGACAAAAAGAGAATATGACACAGTCATAGTCAGCTCTATGAAGCGTTTCACAGCTCCACACAGCGCACGAGCTAACCTGCTATCTGATTTTTACTAAGGAAAAACACAGAATAGAGAGGGCTCTAAGAACCCCGGTCCAACATACACATGTGCTTCTGTGGCCAGTACAACCCAGTTGTAGGTCACATGACACACACAACCCATCATCACCTACAAAAAATGGCAAAAACACTCAACAGAGGAACGCCGTTTTTTTCACAATGAGAGAATACATCATTCTTGATTAGTATCGACCACAGGCCTTGCTAAGCACACATGACAGCAACCAAACCAATTTCCCTTTAGGAAATAAGTTTCTCCAGCAGATTTAGCACAACCTCAGCAATCAAGCTGAGAGTTACATCGTATCCCTACCACACAAAAGACACAATTAATGCACAACATGTCTGATAGGAGGTGATAAAGTCCCCAGGGAACCGGGGGGGGAAACACAATCCTCCTATTTTACCCTCAATACGGCCAGTTAAAACAGGAAAACCTGTTAATGTGTGAACTCACTGTTCATTGTCATTACAGTCTGAGAAAGAACATTCTTTTACTCACTCGTCACCAAGCATAGCTTCATAGGTTAGTTGCCTTAGTAGTGAGTACACGGTACACATAAACACCATGATGTTTCTCACACAACAACCAGATCAATACAACACGATCTGCACGGAGAAGCTAACTGCCAGTGACAAAAACAGCTCACACACAACCCGCAACGTATCTCAAATGCATTGCAACAACACACGTTTTGGGAAAAAACACCGTTATTCACAATACATTTAGCAAGGTAAAACCAGAAGACGTGTTATGAGGTCTGGCCAACCCCGTACCTGCCCGGAACGCAGATCAGCGAAGTGCAGTCACAAGCCACCGTAGAACACAGCCGTCCCGTGTTGTTCGATCCGGGCAGCGTCGCCGCTCCACCAGTCGCTACAGTCCTCTTTGTTGACGCAATCCCCGTCTAGGCTCAGGCAGGGTCGACGAACATCCCCTGTCAAGGATGACGTCGTGGTCAAGAGTGTAAAACATGTTAAAATCAAAGCACGTTCAACAGAATAGCATCAAGCTAACGGCTGCTCCAACCGTTCGGGTGCTATTGCTTCCGCTCGCGAGACGCCGATCTACGACGCACGCGATCAGGAGCGAGCTCCCGGCGGCGCGCGAGAAGCCAAGCTACCCCGCGCCAGGCCACCGACCGGCTAACCGTAAGCTATGAACATGTAAACAATGACATAACACTCACCCAGACAGGCCGCCGTTCTGAACCCTCCTCACTTTTTAAGAGAAAAGAGAAAACAAGACGTCAACACCGCTTCACAACGGTGACATTAACACGTCCGGCGGAATCAGCACAGTACCAACTGGCCTGTATAGCTGACTTTGAACATGAATCTGCCGCTATCGCACATTACATGCACATATCCCCTCGTGAAGGAATACTCTCATTTGGATATGAAAGATGGGGTCTTAACACGGTGACAGAGAGAATCCACTCGTCCAGAACACACAGGGATCACCAGTGTCAATGGTCGCGGCCCACTAGTTAAAACTATAATGGTCGCCAGACCAAGGCCTTCTGTCGCCTAGACGGCTAAACAAAGGACCCTAGCCTGGGGCCGGTTTCCATAAACTTTGTCAAGTAGCCCCCATAGCACTAACAGACAAGTGGAGCCCGCCAGCAAACACTACTCACCCAACCTGGAACGCACCGCTCCTCACAACAGCGGCATGTCCGACAGTTCAGCTGTGGCCTGACAGGTTTCACCCCAACAAACACAGCAAGGAACTGCAGTTGAGAAGCATGCAGCGGCGTGCTCCCAATACGAAAACCGGTGGAGGGTTTGTAGAATGATCATCATCTTCTAGACACTCCAGTACGAAGACAATATCGCCGTATTTTCTCGAAAATAGTGAGAGAGAAAATAAAGATATGATGTCAACGTATCCTTGTTTCCCAAGCTGTTCCTAATCCAATTTCTTCCATCATGGTGTCAAGTGTGGGGATCTACCGAGGCACCTCTTCCTTGTGGTGAAAGCGAGAAGGAGGAGAGCAGGTGACCACACACCTGCTTATGAAGGTAAGCTGATGAGGGGTGTGGTCAGACTAATACTGGTATTAGAGGTACATTTGTGGTTTATTCAGTACGCGTGCACGTACGCGAGATAGTGCAGTAGCGATGCCAAGCTAAGCCACTAACGATACAGAACCCTTTCACTACCACACTACAGAAGGTTAACCCTTTCACTACCACACTATGAAAGGTTAACCTTCTGTAGTGTGGTAGTGAAAGGGTTAATATGTTTTATAGTTACTATGAATCATTTATACATTTCACAATTAGCCTGAAATTGATGATTAATACATGCCGCCTCAGAAATGATGATAATAATGATAAAAAAAAAAGAAAAAGGGGGGGAAAAGTATATAAAAAGGGGCAATTGTTTTATTTATAGTTAGGAGACTTGTTTTTACGTGTGTATGTTATAAAAAGGAAAAGTAAAAAAAATAAAATAAAAATAAAAAACAGTTAAAGGTGACATATTATGGAAATGTGTTTTGCCTGGTGTTTGTATGGATTTGGCTTCAGTCTGAGATGTTATTTAGGTACTGGGAAAACATGACATCAGGGTTTGATTTAACATAAACGTATACATTTGATGAATTATTGCCATTTGCGATGTCACAGCAGGAACACAGGCAAAACAATTAGCTTTGAATGATAAATGAGCTGTGTGAACACTCTGTGCTGTACAGTATAACAGTATACATTTACATTTTACATTTAGTCATTTAGCTGACGCTTTTATCCAAAGCGACTTACAAGTTCTGTACGACAAGTCATCAGGAAGGGTACAACTCTATCAGCTGAGTGACAATGTTCATCAGAGTGTTGAGTGGTACAGTGTAGGTTAGTTTATTAGGACAAGTGCATGACAGTAAGGTTAGTTAGGGTTAGATAATTTTTTTTTTTTTTTTTTTTTAGATAATGGTTGAAGAAGTGCGTCTTTAGTCGACGGCGGAAGATTGGACGGGTTTCGGCTGTCCTAACTGTGGTGGGTAGTTCATTCCACCATTGTGGGGCAAGGACTGAGAAAAGGCTCTTTGATGACCCTCCCGGAGCTCGGATAGGAGTAGGTCTGAGGCGGCCAGAAGATGCAGAGCGTAGGGGTCTTGAGGGTGTGTAGTTAGAGACCATTGACCAGAGGTAGGCGGGAGCGGTTCCCTTTGCCGCACGGTATGCCAGGTCGAGGGCCTTGAAGCGGATTGGTGCAGCAATGGGGAGCCAGTGCAGGTCCCTGAGAAGTGGGGTGACATGGGCCGACTTCGGTAGGTTTGAGATCAGGCGGGCCGCTGCGTTCTGAATGAGTTGAAGAGGCTTAGTGGCAGTGGCCGGGAGGCCAGCGAGCAGTGCATTGCAGTAGTCGAGGTGGGAGATGACTGTTGATTGGACGAGGAGTTGGGTGGCTTCTTTTGTCAGGAAGGGGCGGATCCTTCTGACGTTGCTCAGGAGGAATCTGCAGGTTCTGGTCGTCGCTGCGATGTGAGCAGAGAAGTTCAACTGGTCGTCGAGGACAACACCAAGGTTCTTGGCGGTCGGGGACGCGGTCACAGCTGCATTCTCGACTGTGATGGAAAGGTCGGTCAGGGGGGAGGATTTGGCCGGCAGGTGGAGCAATTCTGTTTAGCTCAGTTTCAGTTTGAGGTGGTTGGTCGTCATCCAGGCGGAGATGTCAGACAGACGGGCCGAGATCCGCTCAGAGACGTGGATATCTGAGGGAGGGAAGGAGAGGAAGAGTTGAGTATCATCGGCATAACAATGGTAGGAGAAGCCATGAGATGTGATAATGTTACCCAGTGATTTAGTGTAGAGGGAGAAGAGAAGGGGTCCTGGGTGGGTGGGGCTGTACATTGGAGGTGGGGGGGGGGTTGGGTAGGGGGACACACACTGTACATTGGAATACTGACAAAGCCATACTTGGTCTTTACTGTACACCTGGGTTAGGACATTTGTAGGGGCCAGTTTCGAATTGCAGTCTCCCGTAGGTGTTCTTTGAGAGTGTTTTTGAAAGTGGGTAGTGATTCACATTCCTTTACAGCTTTGGGTAGGGCGTTCCACATTGATGTGGCATAATTGCGATGATTTGTGGAGCTCCCTCTGTGTCAGGGTCTCGGCTTCTGTAATGGGAGAGAAGGATGACAGAGTGAAGGATGAGGTTCTCGATTCAGCGTTTGGAATGGGTGGGGGTTGGGAGAAGGAGCTGCGGATGTTCTCCACTTTTTCTTCAAAGAAGATCGCGAAGTCTACGGCAGAGAAAGATGAGGGAGGAGGGGGTGGGGGGGGGGAGTGAGGAGGGAGGACATGGTAGCATGCAGTTTGCGAAGATTTTTGGCAGAGGCCTCGATCCTATGGTGAAAGAAAGAAGCTTTGGCATTAGTAATGGTTTTGGAGAATGTTAACAAGAGGTTGTGATATGCGTCGATGTCAGCAGTGAGGCGTGACTTTCTATACTTCCTCTCACCCGCTCTCAGGACCTGTCTTTGTTCTCTCACTGCATCCGTCAGCCATGGACTGGGTGGGGAACAGCGGGCAGGTTTCTCAACGAGGGGACAGAGCTTGTCGAAGGAGGTTGCGAGGGCTGAGAGGAGGGTGGAGGTTGCCATCTCTGTGGGGAGAGCAGAGAAGGTGTCACTCAAAGGTAGAGCGGATAGTATGTCAGAGGAGAGGGTGGAGGGGGATAGGGAGGGCAGGTTGCGTCTGAGTGAGACGGTTTGAGTTGGGGTGAAGACCTTTTGGTTAAGCATGAGAGTTAGTGAGAAGGATATGAAGGAATGGTGTGGTAAATATTGACGTTGAATTTCATAATTAATATGTGTGAATAATTAGAGAGTCATAATGTAGGAGAGACAGACATTCCCCACCAACCCCCTCTCATAAGAAGACTGCTTACCCAAACGGTATGTAGGAGAACAGTTACAGGTCATAAAACCCCCCTCAAGCTAATGTAATCAGGGGACAACAAAGACTAGGTAAATAAGTTGCACCCCACAGACGAAATGGTGACTCACTCTAAATCCTGGTATATTTATCACAGTTATATTATCTGGTAAATAAAGGTTGGTGTAGGTAACTTACAAAGAATACTACCATTTAGAATGTCACATGAAAGGAAGGGTGATTACACTCTTGTTATAGAATTGCAGAGTGGGTTTTCAGTGCTAAATATGGATGGATACAGGGGTGACAGAGAGCCATTCTCCACCCCCACACGAGACTGTAGTACTGTATGGTAATAGTCCCCTCTGTTCACGGAAGTCAAGAACCACCACATCGACGGGGGCCACCAAGACCCCCCTTCTGTTTACTGGAGGACGACAACGACGGGGGCCATAGGCAGGCCCCCCTCTCTGTCCAAACATGAGAAGCCATAGCCCAAAGGAGGGGGCTATTCACACCACCCCACCTGAAGACAAGAACCAACCCCCCCCACAAGAAGACGCTGGATTGGACGACCATATTAGTCAAATGTGCTATTATTGGCTAGAAATTATAGGATATAAGGGCCGACATAGTGTTATTCTGGAGCCCAGACCACACCCAACCCAGGTCTGCGGCTCCAACGGCCCCCCACCGAGAGACTACTGCTGAGCTGTTTTAATGTAAGTAAGCCGAATGGAACCACCATGTTTGGTTAGAATAGAATGTAAACTTAGCTTAGAAACCAGGCTTACTTATATACAAAAAGGGCTTACAGTATTGTCAATGTATGTTCAAATTATGTTAACGAGTGACTGTTTTCTGTACATATTGGGGTTTGAGATGCAAAACCTTGTTGATTCCTGTACACGGCAGCCATGTTAATGTTTTCTGATAATCCTTGTATGTAAAAGGCAACTTCTTATTCACTCTTGGCCCTGGCTCAAATAAATGTTGAGTTGAACTATAGTTCTGGTTTGTCTGGCTACACGTTTATTCTTCATCTGCTTTAAGTCAGATGAGGAGACCAACAATTCTATCACGTATGATCCCTTTCTCCTCCTTCCAGATAAGCAATCCCATTGTACTGTACTACAATAACCTTAGATTATTGTAGGATTCTGTAGGAATATACTACAATGGTCAGATACATGTAGGGGAGTTACTGTGGTATTAATGATGCTGGAGTTGCGGGAAAATATGAGATCCAAGGAGTTGCCTGCTTTGTGGGTGGGAGGCATGGCAGTGGGAGTCAGGTCAAACGATTGTAGGAGGGAGTCCACTTCAGGGGCCTACAGCTTGTTGGGCGGGGCTTCAGGGGCATATAGCTTGTTGGGCGGGGATTCAGGGACCTACAGCTTATCAAGCACTAGTGCGCATGCGGGTTGCCAGATTCTTTATTTAGTATTAACATTGCATTAATAGATATTATATGTCCTTCTGTATGTATTAGTTTGCATATATACATGTATTCATCAACTAACATTCAAAGATATACATTCAGAAATGATTAACACAAGGGGCGGTCAGGTGGCGTAGCGGAGATTGCGTTCGTCACCAACCACGGAGATGCTGGATTCGCCTGTTCGAATCCAGCTCACAGCTCCGGGGTTGTCACCAGCTTGGCTGGCCGTTCACACTAATACAATTGGCAGTATTAGAGGGTGGGAGAAGCTGGCGGGGTGGGTCCGGGTCGTTGTAAACAGCGACTCCTACAGTTCGGTCGGGGCGCCTGCTAAGCACGGATAGGATCTAAGGGCGGTAGTGTGATCCTTCCACACATTACACGCTCTCAGTGAGAGTCCGCGCTGCCAGGTGAAAAGAAGCGGTTGATTGGCTAGACGTGTGTCGGAGGAAGCACGTGGTAGCCTCCACTCTCCCAGACCGACTGTGGGGGGTAAGTGCGCAGCGACCAGGAAGGGGATTGGGAATTGGCATAACGACTAACATTGGGATGGGAGAAAATCGGAGGAAAAAGGAGGGGGAAAAAGATCAAAAAATAAATAAAAATTATTAATACATTCATTATTATTATAATTTTTTTTACATTTATTTATCCAGTGGACACGCATTGAGACCAAGGTATCGTTTACAATTAGGGATGCTCGATATTGGCTTTTTTACCGATACCGATATACCGATATTGTCCAACTCTTAATTTCCGATATCGATATCAACCGATACCGATATATGCAGGGTTCCCCCCCCCCCAAAAATGGAATAATTTCAGGTAATTAACATTATATAGCTCTTGTTGTGGAATTAACACAACATTATGCATACTTTTGACAATAAATAAAATCAGAATTTGTTCTTACTTGCTTGCCTGGGTAAATAAAGGTTATAGAAAAGGTTATAAAAAAAAGAAAAGAAAAAAAATTAACCGATACCGATATTTTCCAATATCACATTTTAATGCCGATATCGGCCGATAATATCGGTAGGCCGATAATATCGGACATCCCTATTTACAATGGTTACAACAAATGTCACAAGCAGCAAGGATACAGAAGGTAGTACTATACACAAGGTACACAGTACTGAAATATAAACACTAAAATGCAAGAGTATAAACATAGTACCAGTCTGCTCCTCAGAGTGCAGTGATGCAGTAAAGCCATTGACCCCTCATGATTAGGGTGTACAAATTACCTTCACTTACCAGATAAAACACGTTATGTTGGGGTAGGTATATGTTTGATTGATTGATTGATTGAACACTTTATTAAGAGATTGCAGAATGGGTACAATACAGTACTTAAGCATTACATCACGCGCAGGAGTGGTTTGTGAAAAATAAACCATGCCTAGGGGTGGTCGTTAGACCCCCCTAGGCATGGTTTATTTTTCACAAACCACGACTACAAGTGGTGTAATGCTTTTATACAACTGGCACATTCATCCAACCTTATTGCTATACAATAAACACACATTAATCGAAGATTTATTGAAAAAAACATCCGCCAGAAAAAGTAGTTCCCACAACAACAAAAAAGAGAAGTTGCCTCCAAGTGGAAGCAGCTCGGAAGTGCATCTAACTGTTCTCAGTAGGACATCCAACCAACTAACACATCCAACTGTCTTTCAACTAAGACATCCAACCAACTAACACATCCAACTGTCTTTCAACTAAGACATCCAACCAACTAACACATCCAACTGTCTTTCACCTAGACATCCAACCAACTAACACATCCAACTTTTCTTTAGTTTTTAACCTACTTTCTATAGAACTTCATTCTTAGATGCTTCTATAGAAAGTAGGTAAAACAAATAAAAAAAAGTTTTCTTTGCCCTATAGGAAAAAAAAGTTTTTTTAAACCTACTTTCTATAGAAGCAGCTGGGAGGTGCGCTGTTTTAAGTGAGCATGGGTTATTGAATTGATTGATTGCTAATTTTATTACTGTCCGCGTTGTTTCCAACTGGTTAAGTTTAGGCCCTCTTTCGAAGTTGGTTAAGGTTAGAGTTTGGAACCAGGGCTGGTGGTCTATCGCCCTGCTCTAAAGACAAACTCTAACCTTGCAACTTCGAAAGAGGGCCTAAACTTAACCAGTTGTAAACCAGGCGGACAGTAATAAAATTAGCAATCAATCAATCAATCAATCAATCATTCAATTCAATAGGCCATGCTCACTTAAAACAGCGCACCTCCCAGCTGCTTGAAAGTAGGTAAAAAAACAAAAAAAAAATGCAAATTAATCAATCAATCAATCAGCGCGATTTTTATTTAGTTCCACAATGACTCATGACCCATCAATTACATCATCCAACATTGTTTAAGCAACTAAGACATTCGCCGTGACAGAATCGGTTTATATTTAGTCGTTATGACGCTATCAACATATCCATTTGTTAAAGATTATTGTCCGCCATCTTGTTTTTTCCTAAAAATCCGCACGGCGGAGTGATTGTAATTCGGTTGTGGGCGGGTCCTGGGACCAGGAGCGTGGAATTGTGAAGAATACATACTACGTGTAAATTGACTGTTTCAGCCAATCAGAATCGAGAAATTTGCATGCCGTTGTATAAAGCTCAATACAAAACAACTGCTAAGAGGATGCAGACCAGAGAAAGACTTTCATCTTGTTTACATCGGGGTCCCCCATTTTCAATTCATCAGGACATGTATGACATACAAGACATACAAATATACAGTACTGTGTAAGAAAAAAGATCACAAGAAAAATATATACATCCGAAGGGGAAGAAACTGTACATGATCTCATTCATCTTTTATAATATCCTCTTAATGGTTTATTCTGTATAGTTCTGCATACGCGTTTATTTTGTGTTTCTTATTGTTTTGATAAGGAACTCACAGAGATGCAAAGATTCCATTAGAATCCAGGTACTTTCTGTGTGGAGTTTGCATGTTCTCCCTGTGTCTTGGTGGGCTTCCTCCGGGTGCTCCAGTTTCCTCCCACCATCACAGATATGTACACCCCTATCGGTGCCCCTGAGCAAGGCACTGACAAAGATCTGGAGTGGAAGTGAACCCTGGGCATGGGGCCAAAAACTGCACCCCAAAAAAAAACCATCCTGTTACTGAAACGTTGACACCAGATGTCAGGGGCCTATGAAACAAAAAAGGAGTAAATCCTCCAGAGAAAGGAATTGCTTAGAAGTAAAAAGGTGGGTGCCAACACGTTTCCCCTCTTGTATCCGCTATCCTCTACAAATCTGATCTGATTCAGACCGCAGCAGACTGTGGTGTTTTACAGTTCAGACAGATCTGGTACAGTAGCTCTGACTGTGGTGTTTTACAGTTCAGACAGATCTGGTACAGTAGCTCTTACTGTGGGGTTTTACAGTTCAGACAGATCTGGTACAGTAGCTCTGACTGTGGGGTTTTACAGTTCAGACAGATCTGGTACAGTAGCTCTGACTGGTGTTTTACAGTTCAGACAGATCTGGTACAGTAGCTCTGACTGTGGTGTTTTACAGTTCAGACAGATCTGGTACAGTAGCTCTGACTGTGGTGTTTTACAGTTCAGACAGATCTGGTACAGTAGCTCTGACTGTGGTGTTTTACAGTTCAGACAGATCTGGTACAGTAGCTCTGACTGTGGTGTTTTACAGTTCAGACAGATCTGGTACAGTAGCTCTGACTGTGGTGTTTTACAGTTCAGACAGATCTGGTACAGTAGCTCTGACTGTGGTGTTTTACAGTTCAGACAGATCTGGTACAGTAGCTCTGACTGGTGTTTTACAGTTCAGACAGATCTGGTACAGTAGCTCTGACTGTGGTGTTTTACAGTTCAGACAGATCTGGTACAGTAGCTCTGACTGGTGGTTTACAGTTCAGACAGATCTGGTACAGTAGCTCTGACTGTGGTGTTTTACAGTTCAGACAGATCTGGTACAGTAGCTCTGACTGTGGGGTTTTACAGTTCAGACAGATCTGGTACAGTAGCTCTGACTGTGGTGTTTTACAGTTCAGACAGATCTGGTACAGTAGCTCTGACTGTGGTGTTTTACAGTTCAGACAGATCTGGTACAGTAGCTCTGACTGTGGGGTTTTACAGTTCAGACAGATCTGGTACAGTAGCTCTGACTGTGGTGTTTTACAGTTCAGACAGATCTGGTACAGTAGCTCTGACTGGTGTTTTACAGTTCAGACAGATCTGGTACAGTAGCTCTTACTGTGGGGTTTTACAGTTCAGACAGATCTGGTACAGTAGCTCTGACTGGTGTTTTACAGTTCAGACAGATCTGGTACAGTAGCTCTGACTGTGGTGTTTTACAGTTCAGACAGATCTGGTACAGTAGCTCTTACTGTGGGGTTTTACAGTTCAGACAGATCTGGTACAGTAGCTCTGACTGTGGTGTTTTACAGTTCAGACAGATCTGGTACAGTAGCTCTGACTGTGGGGTTTTACAGTTCAGACAGATCTGGTACAGTAGCTCTGACTGTGGTGTTTTACAGTTCAGACAGATCTGGTACAGTAGCTCTGACTGTGGTGTTTTACAGTTCAGACAGATCTGGTACAGTAGCTCTGACTGTGGTGTTTTACAGTTCAGACAGATCTGGTACAGTAGCTCTGACTGGTGTTTTACAGTTCAGACAGATCTGGTACAGTAGCTCTTACTGTGGGGTTTTACAGTTCAGACATATCTGGTACAGTAGCTCTGACTGTGGTGTTTTACAGTTCAGACAGATCTGGTACAGTAGCTCTGACTGGTGTTTTACAGTTCAGACAGATCTGGTACAGTAGCTCTTACTGTGGGGTTTTACAGTTCAGACAGATCTGGTACAGTAGCTCTGACTGTGGTGTTTTACAGTTCAGACAGATCTGGTACAGTAGCTCTGACTGGTGTTTTACAGTTCAGACAGATCTGGTACAGTAGCTCTTACTGTGGGGTTTTACAGTTCAGACAGATCTGGTACAGTAGCTCTGACTGTGGTGTTTTACAGTTCAGACAGATCTGGTACAGTAGCTCTGACTGTGGTGTTTTACAGTTCAGACAGATCTGGTACAGTAGCTCTGACTGTGGTGTTTTACAGTTCAGACAGATCTGGTACAGTAGCTCTGACTGTGGGGTTTTACAGTTTAAACAGATCTGGTACAGTAGCTCTGACTGTGGTGTTTTACAGTTCAGACTAGGGGTGCACCTATGTATCGGTCGGGTATCGGTATCGGCCGATAAGTGCCTTGTTGACTGCAATTGGCCTATCGGCCGATAAGCTCAAATGTGCCGATGGCAGTAGCCGATAAATATCCATCAATTTGTGTAGCGTCAAGACAAAAAAAAGTTCACTCGCGACCTACCTGCACAACGCCGTCCCCAGTCCGGGCAGTCCCCCCCCCACACACACACACACAAGCTACTGCATCAAAGTTACTACTTATGATTAACAAGGCATTCGTTTTGTGGCATTAACATTATATAGTTAGTGTTACACGTTCATAACATCAGCATATTATTTACCCGAACGTAGCAAGCGTTCATACTAGCTCAGTTCCTTCCGTTGCTCACAGAGCCCTGAGTTTTACCCATTCTGCAATCTGTTAATAACGTTTTCAATCAGACACATGTATAGAAAGGCTTTGTTTTATTATAACATTAGTTGCAGTAAAATCATTATGCCTCATTTAAGTCATCCTGCGGAGCTAAAAGCTAAACGTCGGCCGCGCGCCGCGCCGTGTTGTTGTTCTAGAAAACCTCTGTCGTCAAAATCAATGGCGGACAAAAGCAGGAGTAAAAAATGCAACACGCTTGCCGATTGGTGGTAACAGCAGAGGCGGGTGCAAGCGGTGTGTGACGTAATTGGCAGAATCGACTGTCAATCAAAATGTCATTGGTTGAGACAATAGTATCTCGCTGCAGCCCAGCAGGTAGACCATGCTGGGAGAACTAGTATCTAGCTGCAGCCCTGCAAAACATACTGGGAGATAGATAGTGCTATTTCTTGATGTTTCCTTTTTTTAAGTAAGTAAAGAGGCCTATGTTCATATCGGTGAGCACAATTTGTAAGACAAATATACAGTAGTTTCATAAAAAAAAAGAAATGACAAAAAAAAAATATTACAAAAAAAATTAATATTTAAAAAATATTTAAAAAAGATATTTTGCCACAAATATCGGTATCGGTATTGGTATCGGCCGATTGTGTTAGTTGAACAATCGGTATCGGTATCGGTGGCAAATTTTCATATCGGTGCATCCCTAGTTCAGACAGATCTGGTACAGTAGCTCTGACTGTGGTGTTTTACAGTTCAGACAGATCTGGTACAGTAGCTCTGACTGGTGTTTTACAGTTCAGACAGATCTGGTACAGTAGCTCTGACTGGTGTTTTACAGTTCAGACAGATCTGGTACAGTAGCTCTGACTGTGGGGTTTTACAGTTCAGACAGATCTGGTACAGTAGCTCTGACTGTGGTGTTTTACAGTTCAGACAGATCTGGTACAGTAGCTCTGACTGTGGTGTTTTACAGTTCAGACAGATCTGGTACAGTAGCTCTGACTGGTGTTTTACAGTTCAGACAGATCTGGTACAGTAGCTCTGACTGTGGTGTTTTACAGTTCAGACAGATCTGGTACAGTAGCTCTGACTGTGGTGTTTTACAGTTCAGACAGATCTGGTACAGTAGCTCTGACTGTGGTGTTTTACAGTTCAGACAGATCTGGTACAGTAGCTCTGACTGTGGGGTTTTACAGTTCAGACAGATCTGGTACAGTAGCTCTGACTGTGGTGTTTTACAGTTCAGACAGATCTGGTACAGTAGCTCTGACTGTGGTGTTTTACAGTTCAGACAGATCTGGTACAGTAGCTCTGACTGTGGTGTTTTACAGTTCAGACTGATCTGGTACAGTAGCTCTGACTGTGGTGTTTTACAGTTCAGACAGATCTGGTACAGTAGCTCTGACTGTGGTGTTTTACAGTTCAGACAGATCTGGTACAGTAGCTCTGACTGTGGGGTTTTACAGTTCAGACAGATCTGGTACAGTAGCTCTGACTGGTGTTTTACAGTTCAGACAGATCTGGTACAGTAGCTCTGACTGGTGTTTTACAGTTCAGACAGATCTGGTACAGTAGCTCTGACTGTGGTGTTTTACAGTTCAGGCAGATCTGGTACAGTAGCTCTGACTGGTGTTTTACAGTTCAGACAGATCTGGTACAGTAGCTCTGACTGTGGTGTTTTACAGTTCAGACAGATCTGGTACAGTAGCTCTGACTGGGGTTTTACAGTTCAGACAGATCTGGTACAGTAGCTCTGACTGTGGTGTTTTACAGTTCAGACAGATCTGGTACAGTAGCTCTGACTGTGGTGTTTTACAGTTCAGACAGATCTGGTACAGTAGCTCTGACTGGTGTTTTACAGTTCAGACAGATCTGGTACAGTAGCTCTGACTGTGGTGTTTTACAGTTCAGACAGATCTGGTACAGTAGCTCTGACTGTGGTGTTTTACAGTTCAGACAGATCTGGTACAGTAGCTCTGACTGTGGTGTTTTACAGTTCAGACAGATCTGGTACAGTAGCTCTGACTGTGGTGTTTTACAGTTCAGACAGATCTGGTACAGTAGCTCTGACTGTGGTGTTTTACAGTTCAGACAGATCTGGTACAGTAGCTCTGACTGTGGGGTTTTACAGTTCAGACAGATCTGGTACAGTAGCTCTGACTGTGGGGTTTTACAGTTCAGACAGATCTGGTACAGTAGCTCTGACTGGTGTTTTACAGTTCAGACAGATCTGGTACAGTAGCTCTGACTGTGGGGTTTTACAGTTTAAACATACACAGCCCCATCAGAGGAGAGGATAAAGGCTCTGTCGGGCAGCTGACCATATCTCCTCCATCACACACAGGTGATCAGACACACATAACACACAGGTTCAAGTTGAAGAAGTTTAATTTGTCACATGTACTGAATAATACAGGTACTTACATAATACACTTGCACTTTACACTATTGATATGTACCAGCTACACACGGCTCCAAAGAGAACAGTAAAAACAATATTTAAACATGCTGAAACATTAAAAAATATTTTTCAAGCTGCAAAGGTGAGGGGGAAACTTCTGTCACCTACCTGACACACAGATTGATGAACCTAGATCTGTGGGCAATCTGCGCATGCGGAGTTCGGGAGTAGGTGCGGAAAAGTGATTATAACTCGGCCGAGAAAGTGCCGATCGACTTGGGACTGGTCTCTCCGTGTTCAGGAGACTCAGGCCGCGGCGTATAAAAGACTATTGGATCATGTCTCCAGCACCCCACAGCCGTATCTACAACCACTTAATGTCAAGGCTCTCATCCACATTCATTCCCCCCCCCGGCCCCTAGATGGCTCAAGGCGGAGTCTCCAGCGTAGTCCACGGGCGGCCATCTTGCTTCGGTGGACTATTCTGTTGAGGTGAATGATCTGCACAAACAAAAATATTCTTAACTCGCTGAAATCTTGACGGATTTACAAACGGTTTGGTTTATTACAAACGTTATTAACGTGGCTATGATTCTTCATTGGAAGAATTTTTATTTAATAATTTTTTTTAAATGTTTTATATGAACGTCCATTTTAAGTATGCAGTATGATAACTACATCTCTTACGTTTTTAACAAACCAAACGGTTGAAAATGTAGCAAGCTATGTGTAGCAGGGTGGATTATCCCTGCTTTATGGGAGTGGTTGTACACGGCCACCTGGTAGCGAGAACGCAGCAGAGCTGAGTCCAGCTGGGTCCCCGACTGTAGGCCAGGAATATTGAAGTGGAGGTCGAGCAGCAGGAGTGGATGGGGCCTAGGATTCACTGACCTAGGAATGGTACTCTGGTCCTTCTTGCCCTCCAGGGCGATCAGCAGTAGCTCCCCACACACCCACACTTCCCCCAATACTTCCTGAGCCCTCCCACACCCGATGGCAGTAAGATGGATGGTATATTCGCTCCCCAAAGCAGTACCCTTCCTTAATGATGAGTGGAGACCTTTCACAATGAACTATAGGCAGGGGGTGGGGAAAGGGTTAAACAATAATGAGCATTACCCGGAGAGAAAAGGGTTAGACAAAATGCACATTAAAGACACACACACAGTGCTCCCATTTACGTCTCCTTTACTGAAGCTTATACACGTTACACGTTATCGCATACCTATCAAGGCTACTTCCACACTGGGCACCTAGTGCTCTCGCTCTATATTACAGACACAGTAATGACCTCTTCCCTTTAAGGGTTATCTACTGCTCCGCTTTGCTGTAGGTGGGGAACAGGGTAGGGAGTAAAGGAGTTCAATGGGAATTTTTATAAAGAACCACACGTTATTAGTACACTCAAAATAAATTGACAGTGGGCCCACGTTAGCAAATAAAAGTCCTATCTAAAGCCAGCTTTTCCCCAAAACAATAAATGGTCGGGGCGCCCCTAGACACTGCTGCCAGCGTTAGTTCAAAGCACCGTTTATCTTCGCCCTTAGAGAGCCTGCGCCACACAGTGGAAATGTCTAGCGATAAAGTTTCAGCACTCGGAGCGCCGCTGTACTTATCCAAGATGGCGGGCCTGCTCTCACCACCAACCGTCCGTGTGGTAAGATGGCCGTCTGGAGATCCCGCGATAACAGGCAGCGGGGCGGGTGACTGCTGGGGTAACGGCTTGGAGGGGCTGGAGGAGCGTGCAGTGTAGTGACGTCAGCTGCTGGGCTGAAGGGGTGGGCCGACACGCGGGCTAAACTGTGGTGCTAGCCTTTAACTGAAGCTAAGCTGTGGGTCGTGGTGAACCCCCTGTCATGACGCCTATACACAGCTAACGCAAGGTGGACAATATCTACCACCTGGTCTTCGGCAGTCGCTCGCCTGCCGGTTCATTCACAATGTCTCTTCCGCATTAACCAAACGCTAAGCTATCGCATACTTCTATAATAACCCGCTTTGTAACTGAGTTTATCTCTCGCGTGCTGAATCTCCGGAGCTCCCGTTCCGTGCGTCCTCCTCCCTCTGTGGAAAACGGTGAAGTGGAAGCCCCTCCCTCGGCACCGCGCTCTGAACCCATCCTTCTTCACCTGTGTCTCCCTGCCCAACGTGACCACCAGCGCCCCTGGCGGCACCTGTATCCTGTCCCACTATGAAGTGTCAATGTTAGGATAGGGAGAATCAAAGAGATCAGCCAGTTAAGTGTCAATGTCGGGGTAGGGATGATCAAGAGCGGTCAGCCGGTTACACAACGTCCTCGCGAACACAGGGAATGCAAAGAATTAGCGTTAGACACATTGAATAATAGTCAGTCATTTTCAGGTGTCTACATATGGTTATTTCAATAGTACATGCATGTTATGAGTGGGCGTGCTGCCCTGCAGCAAGATGGCCGCCTTGTGGCAACGTCGGTCTCCGTTGGCCAGCAGCGTGGGTGAGTCATCTAGTCTTTATGTATATCTATGGTTTATACCTGTTACCTGTTACCTCTCCACTTGGTGCCTAGTGGCACATAAGGCCTTCACAGAGCGTTTCCACTTCTCCCGGTCAGCTGCCGTAGTTCTTGCTTGGTATATACACCCTACTCAAAACTAGTATGTATATTCTCTCCCCACCGTATCAATCAATCAATCAATCAATCAATCAATCAATCAATCAATCAAACGAGACAGCCTTGGCTCCCCCCTCCAGCACGCATACGAGTTAGCTGCCATCACCAACGTGAGGCGCTGGGCCATACCGTATGTATATTCTTGTATATTTTTTCTCCCACCCGCCCACCCCCTCCTAATGTACAGTCCCCTCCCCATCATATGTATATACTCTGTCAGGATCTAGGGGTAACAGTACTGTATATTGGCATATCGTATATGTCACAAATGTAACAGTACTATATACCTATCATGTATGTCCCTATGCCATAAATGTCATGATGTATGTTGTGTATGTCATAAATGTCACTATGAATTGAAAATGGGGGACCCTGATGTAAACAAGACAAACCTCTTTCTCTGGTCTGCATCCCCTTAAAGGGGAACTATCTTATTGTAGCATCCTGAATATTCTGCTAGGTATTCAGAAGTGCTGACTAACTGTTACTTTCCCTGTGTGTGTATAAAGTGTGATAAACAGTGTTCCTTTTGATATCTCGCCCGGTCTAATAACGAGGTGAGGTGCTACTCTTCTCCGGCTTCATCATGGATCACTAACATAACATTGAAGCACCTTTCTCCCTTTCTGGAGTGGTCCTATAGTGGGATCAGTTGCGGTTGCCAGCAGGGGGCAGTGGTGGCAGTGGTGGCAGTTGGAGCGGAGGAGAGAGGGAAGCAACGAGGAAGAGAGAATTACCTGGGAGCCGGAGCACCAGGAAGCTCTCTTCGGCAGTGAACTCAACCATGAACAGTCGCAGCGGGCGTGTGCTCAAACGAGCCCCGTTGAAGGAGTGATGTTGAAGAGCCCCGTTGGAGAGCGACGGGTGATAAGAAGTACTTGCTAGTTGACGTGTTATCCTAGAAGTACCAGCGATAGTGTGTGAGTAAGCGATACAGAACGAAGGACTAACGTCCATAGTTAACGGGTTATAGTAGTAAGTGTGCAGTGTATTAGCATGCTGCTAACGGCTCCATCTGACTCCAGTAGACTACCGGGCGTGCGGCGCTGAAGACCGGTGGTACAGTCAGCCACGTTGCGTTAGTAGTACAACCGATAGCAGGAGGGTGCACTCAGACCCGCAGTTTAGCTGTGTTTAGGGTAGCCAAACAGTATTAGCTCGCGCGCCAGCATCAAACAACAGCAGCAGTGGACGTCTCCCCGACGCCGCAGAGGACGCCTCTTCCCACCAGCAGAGGTCGCCATCACAGCACGCTCCTCCAGTTCACCACTGCCCATGCTGTTCACCCCAGCCCGCTGGCTGTGCTCGCGAGATCGCCCGACGGCATCTTGTCACCTGGACGAGAGGTGATAAGAGTGGGTCCGCCATCTTGGCTAAGTACGAACGGTACCTCGTGTGCCCACAGCAATGTCCATACAAGCGAACGCTAACGACCAGTGTCTAAGGGGTACCCCAAACAATATAAGCCGGCTTTAGTGTAGGTTTTATTTGGTAACGTGGGCCCACATTTACTTGGTTTCTTTTGTATTTTGTATTATTGTATTGTTATTTGAATTCCCAATGAACCATCTACTTTGTGCCTGGGTCTCCCCTAATCTAAGCAGGGTATTATTAATGTATTGAGCACGCGGTGCCTATGGTGGGAATAGTGTTCCCCTACATTACCAGTGAGAGCACCCGGTGCCATTTATGAATACGTGCTATCTGAATAAATCTGAAGTACAACTTGTAACTGATAAACTGCCCAGGCTTCATATAAAGTAGACAGAATTGGGAGCACTGTGTGTGTGTCTGTTTCTTCCATATATGCTAACCTAACCCCTGGGTAAATACTTGTGACTGGTATAACTATTTAACCCTTCCACCCCATTCACAGCATATTAATTAAAGGGTCTATACAGGTGGTCAAGGAAGGGTACTGCTTAAAGGGAAGCCCAATAATACTATTGAACTGACAGTCACCGGGTGTGGGAGGGCTGTCGGAGGTACTGGGGGAAGTGAGAGTGTGTGGGGAGCTACTGCTGACCGCCTTGGAAGGCGAGGGAGACCAGAGTACCATCCCCCAGGTTAGTAAATCCTGGGCCCCATCCACTCCTGCTGCAAGCCCTCCAGAACGACGTTCCGGGCCAAAGACGGGGGTACATATAGGTCCAATACTATAGTATCCTGCTACCAGGTGGCTGTGTACTACTACTCCCATAAGCAGGGATAATCCACCCTTCTACATTATAAATGGCCTTTTTCAGTGTTTAGCATTGTTTCCTAGCTATGTCGACTTATATTAATAGGATCTATGTCTCTAATTCTCATATTGGCGCATTCTTCCTATTCTCCTCACAATATTCACCCTCACTGAACTGAGCCATCTGAAAATGTGCATATTGTAGTGCCGAGAGATGGGAGACGGAGACGGTAGCTCGAGGTAGAGCGAACAGCATTTATTTAGTACACAAATACAACATGCTACGGCTACGTTGCGTGCAGACGACTGACCCGTGGTGGCAGGAAGTGCCACCTCCTATAATGTTCGGGCGGAACTCTTGTTCCTAACAACAGTTCCGTGGGTGAATTATGTACAATTAACAATCACTACACAAGCCCCCCCAGAATTCAACCATGGTCAAAATCTCCACGGCGGGGAGAGACAACGACCCGGCCGCGGCGTGAGCGGACAACCCGGGGCGCGGTGCAAGCGATTGCGCCCTCCACGGCGCCCGGGGGCATGAACCGGCCACGGTGAGTGCGGAAAGCCAGGGGCGGGGAGGTAGGGGCGGCGCAAGCGCCCGTGTCCTCCCCGACACCCGAGGGCACAGACGTCGACGAGGCCAACGGCGGCTCCGTCGTTGGCGGGTCCCGGGGTAGCGGCGGACGGCCTCGGCGGGGGGAGAGGGCCAGCTCTAAGGGCTGGGAAATGTCTACGTGGGCGGGTTCAACCCTGTGGTGGTTGTACCCCACCTCAAAGGCGAGCCTTCGCCAGTCCTCAGGGGCCTGTGGGCTAGGGTGTCCGGTGGACAGGTCATTCAGCAGCGTCGGACCCGAGTGACCAATCGCGACGTCCTCCAGGCGTAGACTGGAATCTGCAGTCCCGAGGGCCTGGATGTCTTTGCCGGAGGCCTGTTCCGAGCCCCTGTCGACGTAGTCGAGGTCCGGCTGTACCGCTCCGATGACGACGTTGGGCTTCTCGGCGACGTGTCCCGCGGCGCCCTCGGAATCGTACGTGAGCTCTTGTCGTGCCGACCATGGCTCCGCTACCTTTGACTCAGACGTCGTGAGGGGTTCGTGGTCGGTGAAAGCTGTAAGAAGGCCGCCGTATGTCGCCTCATCGCGGACACATGCCAACGAAGCCTGTGTCTGTGCATTTATCAGGCGGCCATGTCTAATGTCCACGAGGAGACCGTGTGCACCCAGGAAATCTGCCCCAAGTAGTGGGAATGAAATGTCGGCCGTGATGCAGTCCCACGTGAACCGCTGGCCCCCAAAACACAGTTCCACGGTCCTTGTACCGTAGGTGCGGATAGGGGTATCGTTGGCGGTCGTCAGGCGTGGACCTCTATCATCGCCGGCGGTGTCCTCTTCTGTAGCTGGCAGGACGCTCCTCTGAGCTCCGGTGTCGCAGAGGAATTTGCAACCGGAGAGTGTGTCTCTAATGAAAAGCAGCCGGTTCGACATACCTGCGCTCACCGCTGCTACTGGGCGCAGGTGTCTGCGTTTATGCGTTATGCCGAAAGTGCAAGGGGAACGGCATCTTGTCGCCCTCGCGCCGAAACGTGTGTGGTAATAACACAGGCCTGCGGCAGCGCTGCTCCTGATCTTCCTCGCCCCTCCCCCCTGCGGCGTGTAACCGCATGTCGAGGCTATTAGCCCTGGGGCAAAGTGTCGAGTGGCCAGGTAGAAGCGGTCAGCCTCTTCTGCTAAAGCACGGGGATCAGCAGTCGCTGTATTGGCAAGTGCCGTCTGCACGTGTGGCGGCATGTGCCTGAGAAACAGCTCGATAAACAGGAAATCAGGCCATTCTGCACCCAGCAGGTTTAACATCATCTCCATGTGCTCCGAAGGCTTGCTGTCCCCCAAGCCTCGTATAGCCAGCAAGCGTCGGGCCCGCTCTGACTGTGACAACTCGAATATTCTGAGTAGGTGCGTCTTAAACGCCTCATATTTATTCCGTGCAGGCGGAGCTGTTATGAAGCCTACCGTCCTCGCCGCTGTAGTGCTCCCGAGGCTCGAGACGACGTGGTAATATCGCGCGTCGTCGTCAACCCCTCGTAGGGCGAACTGCGCCTCTGTTTGCGCGAACCACGCCGCCGCAGAATGCTCCCAAAACTCCGGCAATCGAATAATAACGGCATCGTTTGCCATGTTCGGTTCGGTCCCTGATACTTCAGCGAGACCAATGTCGGGGTCACCAGTGTAGTGCCGAGAGATGGGAGACGGAGACGGTAGCTCGAGGTAGAGCGAACAGCATTTATTTAGTACACAAATACAACATGCTACGGCTACGTTGCGTGCAGACGACTGACCCGTGGTGGCAGGAAGTGCCACCTCCTATAATGTTCGGGCGGAACTCTTGTTCCTAACAACAGTTCCGTGGGTGAATTATGTACAATTAACAATCACTACAATATCTGTGATGTCAGAGATTTCTCAGCTGCATAATAATGTGGCAGTTGGTGTGGCAGTTGGCACCAGGCCACACAGTGGGTGGAGCCCAGCCTCAAAACGGCTTAAGATCTTGAGGTAGAAAAATGCTGTTTTTGAGTACTTGATTAGAAATACAAAACAATTAATTTTTTTGAAAAAAAACTTACAGAGGTGTTCCATAGACTCACCGGAATTGTGTAAAAGTGCCCAAATAGTGAAATAAATAGTAAAATAGTTCCCCTTTTAACAATTGTGTGTATTGAGCTGTACTGTATTGTACCCATTCTGCAATCTGTTAAATAAAGTTTGCATTCATTCAGACCAGTCCCGTTGGCGTTCAAAAAAGGGTGCAGGTTGGAGTAGGGCTACTAGTAGAAACAAGCAAGAAGAGGACATGTTTATGTAACGGAGGTCTGTGAGTATATCCACAGTCATATGGATATATATAGTCATATATGATATATATTATATATAGTCATATATGATGAATTGAAAATGGAGGACCCTGATGGAAACAAGACGAAAGTCTTTCTCAGGTCTGCATCCTCTTAACAATTGTATGTATTGAGCTGTACTGTACTGTACCCATTCTGCAATCTGTTAATAAACTTTTCAATCAATTCAATCAATCAAGTCACGATGGACTTCATGTGTTGTGAAGTGACTGTGGCACGTAGCGGTACTGCAAGTAAACTCACTCCCCTTAAAAGGCATCCAGACCCATTACTTAGAAGTGAATTCACCTCGTACAGTGGTCTGAGATGTCGCCCGCGGTGATGTTTAAATGTTTAAATGTTGAGCGATTTGCAGTGTCAAATTTCCCTCGGGGTAATAAAAGTATTTCTATTATATTCTAGTCAATCCAGATCTACACTCCTTATCGGTAGATGGCGGTAATGCTCAGTGAAAGTGATGCCAACCGCCAATAAAATAGAAAAGAAGAAGAAGAAGGAGGAGGAGAAGAAGACCAGTTCCGGGGCGGAGCTACTCCTCCTGACGTCATCATACTGCGCCTCGTGTGTGTTTCCACGAGGAAGTCTTTGTTTTTATATCATTAGAGACCATTTATGATACCGTTTTTCCATTTAAACTATATGGGAAATACTCGTTTAGCAACAAAGAACGTTACAATATCGTACAATGGCGGATTTCTCTTCTCTCGGACTGTCAGATTGGCTCATTCAACAATGTAAACAACTCGGGATCAGTAAACCAACTCCCGTCCAGGAACAGTGCGTGCCGGCGATCCTCGAAGGTGGGTTGTTGTTCAAACATAATATCTTCTGGGGTTTAAAGTTCCCAGTTACTGTCAGTGACATGGTTGTGTTCTCTAGTTACTGTCGGTTACAGTGGGTGACAATATTGTCACAAGGAAAGATGAAATTACCTACCTGGGTTCCATCCTAGAGGCTAATCTTTCCTGTGACAAAATGGCATCCAATGTAATAAAAAAAAGTCAACAAACGAACTCTATTCTTGTACCGGATCTCCTCTCTGGTAAACAAGAATACCCTGAAGACTCTGGCTGGAGCACTCATTCAAGGGTACTACGACTATGCTTGCACCTCATTTCAAGTTTCTTTAATAGTTGTCATACAGAAGTACAGAATACTTTTATACAAAATGCTTCTTACTGTTACGCTCCAGAGACTGTGCAAGACAAGATAAGTATGAAATAAAATAACATAGTATAGCATGTAAATTAGAAGTAAAAAAAAAAATGGTACCAAAGCACCTCAAAGGCACTAAAACAAGATTACAAACATCACAAAACAAACTGGTCAGACTACTGCTTGACCTGACTCCTAGAACCCACCTCACCCCTGCCCACTTTGACAACCTAGGATGGCTTAGAGTAGACAACAGAGTACAGCAACTTGCAATGGGCCTGGTCTACAAGATACACTACACGACCAAGGTACCCATGTACATGTCAAAATACTTCCCAAAGGTCAGTGAATACCATGATCACAACACCAGAGGGAGCTCCACAAATCATGTTAAACCCAGATTCGGCTCAAACAAGGGACTAAACACGTTTCGCAATTATGCCACATCAATGTGGAACGCCCTACCCACAGCTTTAAAGGTATGTGAATCACTACCCACTTTTAAAAACACTCAAAGAACACCTACGGGAGACTGCAATTCGAAACTGGCCCCTGTAAATGTCCTAACCCAACCCCCTCCAATGTACAGTAATTTACCTAGTATGGTTTTGTCAATATTCCAATGTACAGTTTTGCTTGTACAGTTGTACAGTGTCCCCCACCCACCCTCCTACCCAACCTCCTCCAATGTACAGTTTTTACGTCAAATGTATACTCTTTTCTGGACTCTTTTTGTATCACAAACAGTACTGTATTTGCAAATCTGGTATGTCATAAATGTATAGATGTAGCAGTACCGTCTACCTGTATGTCATGTATGTCATATATGTTATGATGAATTGAAAATGGGGGACCCTGATGTAAACAAGACGAAAGTCTTTCTCTGGTCTGCATCCCCTTAACAATTGTGTGTATTGAGCCGTACTGTACTGTACCCATTCTGCAATCTGTTAATAAAGTTTTCAATCAATCAATTCAATCAACCTGGTTGTGTTCTCTAGTTACTGTCAGTGACATGTTGTGTTCTCTAGTTACTGTCAGTGACATGTTGTGTTCTCTAGTTACTGTCAGTGACATGTTGTGTTCTCTAGTTACTGTCAGTGACATGTTGTGTTCTCTAGTTACTGTCAGTGACATGGTTGTGTTCTCTAACGCCAGGCCGAGACTGTATGGGCTGTGCCAAGACTGGCAGTGGGAAGACTGCAGCTTTTGTCCTGCCAGTGCTGCAGAAACTGTCCGAGGACCCGTATGGCATCTACTGTCTGGTGCTCACACCCACCAGGTTGGTATGGTTG
Organism: Notolepis coatsorum; assembly: GCF_963971535.1. Lineage (NCBI taxonomy): Eukaryota > Metazoa > Chordata > Actinopteri > Aulopiformes > Paralepididae > Notolepis > Notolepis coatsorum. The sequence continues at coordinate 207,739,238 of NC_140167.1, forward strand.
TTGACTGACAACTAGCTGTACAATCTTTATTTTTGTATTTGCCCTAACATGAAAATGCAAAGAGACACACAGGCATTGGGGACACTTTCCATTGTGTAGCCCCCACATCCTGCTATATGTTGCAAGACGTATATCTTGTAGTGTGTACCTGCTACCCTGTATCAATGAAACTGCCTAAGCTTGCTTCCTGTTGGAAATTGCATGTTTGCATTTGACATATTAGAATGTCTGAATTCAAGTATTCACATACGAAGCGCAGCTTCTTAGAAATGTCTGATTCTGGGTAGTAGCACCCCACCCCCATTATCCTGTTTGTCTCTTTGCATAAAGACTGAGTCCAATCTTCAACCGGGGCTCCTTTCAACTACACCTTGTAAATCAGCTTCACAGTTCGTCTATCATTCTTTCACAGTTCCAACTGGGTCATTGTTAAATACATTTCCACCACAAAGTCTATGTCTTAATAATACAGCAAACGACTAGGGCAGGCCTATATCTCAGTTTCAGTCTGATTTGGAGAACCCCCTTTGGTCCCAAACAATAGATTAATTCACACCTACACAACCCCCACCCCTCTCTGATGCTGCTTAAAGAGCAATTGTCTTCGCCTCTTCTTCAGTGTCTCCTAGCCGACCAGAGGAGAACACTCCTCAGCCAAAGCTCTTTTTAACCCACATGTATTTGTATGAATTGTTTTACTATTAAACCTATTTTGATCAGAAGATCTGTCTACGATATAATCGATGAATCCGTTTTCCACCACCAGTGTATAATACTTTTGTTTCGCAGGGAGTTGGCGTACCAGATTGCTGAACAGTTCCGAGTCTTGGGCAAACCTCTTGGCCTGCGAGACTGCATCATCGTGGGCGGTCTGGGTAACGTACAGCCACACGTGTTATTCCAGTTATTATGTGACGGCCGGCACGCCAACTCTCCTGTGCTGGTAATATTGACGTATTGGTGTCACTCGCAGACATCGTGAGGCAAGCTGCGGAGCTGGCGAAGCAGCCCCACGTGGTGGTGGCCACCCCGGGGAGGCTGGCCGATCACATCCGCAGCACCAGCACCTTCAGCCTGAAGAGGATTCAGTTCCTGGTGAGTGAAGATAGGATAGGTCAGTGGTTCTCAAACTTTTTACACCAAGTACCACCTGAGAACGTAGCTGGCTCTCCAAGTACCACCATATGGCCGACGTCAAAGAGGCAAATGTATTCCTAATAGCATTATTTATTGTTAACTTTTGTCAGACACAGCCACAATGTACAAAGGGGTAGCACTAGAACTAGCAAACTCTTCCACACAACTCATACAATGCAAGGGGCATTGAGAACACAATAACTAACATTCTCACATAGCAAGTGAGAAAATTAAGAACAACTGTATTTCACCAAATGTACTTAATTCTCTCTCTATCTCTCTCGCTCTCTCTCTCTCTCTCACACAGCAAGCAATTGTCCTTCATTCTCTCTCACACTCACGCACACACACAATTATTTTGTTATTAAAAGTAAAATGTTTTCAATATATCAAATGCAAAGTACATTTTTCTGGGGGGGATTATTACAGGCTAGGCATGTGTCAATGATTAGCAACAACACAGATTTTGATGGATTTTTTTGTAATGTCAGATTTAACACCAACTCTTTTCAGAAAAGTGGGAGTATTTCATTTTTTTATCTGACATCTAAAAAAAGAAATGGTGAAGTTGAATAAAAGATTTATGACTGTTTAGACTGCATTACTCTCTGTCACAGTGATCTCCTGGTTGTTCCCCACTTAGGTTATCTAACTATCGCGCCGCCGCAACCAGAAACACTGTCCTGGCCGCGTCTAAGTTCAGTGGCCTGACTGCACAAAAAAAAAATTGTTTGTAAATGTTTTCAAGTACCACCAGCAGTACCACCAAGTACCACTAGTGGTACGCGTACCACAGTTTGAGAACCACTGGGATAGGATGTAGGCATCATAGCAGGGGGGGGGGGGGGGTACAGGTAATAAAATTATAGTACAGTAGAAAAGTTAAAAAGGCAGTGTAAACAATATAACAATATAATTAACTGAGTAGTATACGTATATATGAGCAAGTAGGCCGTGTGACCAAGGTCTGTGTGCTCTATCATGAGGAGCTGCATGCCTCATCAGTTATATTATTATATTATGCATTACAATACATGTGGTTACAATAGATACTAGAATCTGTATATACTATGAGTAAGTATACAGTATACACAGGTGCAGTATATACATATATGTCATGATATACGTCATACCTTTAGGTGGGAGTGAGACACTCAGTGATCAGACATTCCTCCTAGTTCTCAAGTTCTGATGCCAGCGCTCCCTGCCCGCTGTTGTGGAGCCTGATGCTCCCTGCCCGCTGTTGTGGAGCCTGATGCTCCCTGCCCGCTGTTGTGGAGCCTGATGCTCCCTGCCCGCTGTTGTGGAGCCTGATGCCCCCTGCCCACTGTTGTGGAGCCTGATGCCCCCTGCCCACTGTTGTGGAGCCTGATGGCAGCAGTCCCTGCCCGCTGTTGTGGAGCCTGATGCCCCCTGCCCACTGTTGTGGAGCCTGATGCCCCCTGCCCACTGTTGTGGAGCCTGATGCCCCCTGCTGCCCACTGTTGTGGAGCCTGATGCCCCCTGCTGCCCACTGTTGTGGAGCCTGATGCCCCCTCCCCACTGTTGTGGAGCCTGATGCCCCCTGCCCACTGTTGTGGAGCCTGATGCCCCCTGCCCGCTGTTGTGGAGCCTGATGCTCCCTGCCCACTGTTGTGGAGCCTGATGCCCCCTGCCCGCTGTTGTGGAGCCTGATGCCCCCTGCCCGCTGTTGTGGAGCCTGATGCTCCCTGCCCACTGTTGTGGAGCCTGATGCCCCCTGCTGCCCACTGTTGTGGAGCCTGATGCTCCCTGCCCACTGTTGTGGAGCCTGATGCCCCCTGCTGCCCACTGTTGTGGAGCCTGATGCTCCCTGCCCACTGTTGTGGAGCCTGATGCCCCCTGCCCACTGTTGTGGAGCCTGATGCTCCCTGCCCACTGTTGTGGAGCCTGATGCCCCCTGCTGCCCACTGTTGTGGAGCCTGATGCCCCCTGCCCACTGTTGTGGAGCCTGATGCCCCCTGCCCACTGTTGTGGAGCCTGATGGGGGGGGGGGGGGGGGGGGGGGTGTATGAGTCTGACAGTGACTGAAGGGAGGAGTTTATACAGTTTATGTATGTCATGGTTTGACCTAATTACTAATATTTCTGAAGTGTTTCCATCACCTCTGGTCCACATGCTCCAGGTTATATTAACCCTTTCTAGTTGTACTCAAGAGGCCCATCATTGTGTGTCTAACAGACGTCCACACGCACACACTCACTGTAAACATTCACCTTTAACCTTCACTTTAGACACTTTTTAAAACCACACCATATTTGATCTATTCATTACAAAAATATTTGCACTACATCTACCTCATTGTTGTGCTTTGGTTTTGTATTTTGTATAGTTTGTTTTGTCTTTATTCTTTTAACCCTTTCACTGCCACACGACAGAAGGTTAACCCCTTTTTACTATCACACTACCGATGGGTACCGGTCGGTAGAGCTGCCGCGATTACCGCATTACCGCGGTATCGCTGTTACATCACGGCCACCGCAGAGTTAAGCTGAATACCGCATCACCGCTGTTTTTTATAATAATAATAATAAAGTACCCTCCTCTCGTTGGGCTTGCGGCTCTGCAGATATACCCTACTCCTCTATCGAGGTTCCAAGCGACCCTATTGGGTACCAGAAAAGTCACGTGAAACATTGCAGACCACTGATTGGTCAGAAGAGAGACGCGTCACACGTTGGAACGTCCTGCAGTTTTTTACGTCCTGAATGTCAGCCATTGATCAGAGCTCATCACAACACGGCTAATAACGTTAGCTTTAGCTCCCCGCCGGAGTGGACTACCATCGCTCCTCAGGAGTACTAAACGAGACATAATGATTTTACTGTCTGCAACGAATGTTATAATAAAAGCCCTTCGTTCTATACACTTGTCTGATTGAAAACTTTATTAACAGACCGCAGAATGGGACAACTCAGCACGCTCTGAGCAAAGAAAGGAACTGAGATATGAATTGAGTATGGCTTGCCTTGCTATGGTCCGGTAAATACGCTGATGTTAATGAACGTATAACTATATAATGTTAATGCCACAAAACAAATGCCTTTATTATAAAGTAGTAACTTTATAGTAATAATAATAAGAAAGGGTCGGGGGGGTAACCACCCCTGCCCGCGACACCGAGTGAACGGCGCACGACCAGAGGGGAAACTTCGAATCCGTGTTTCACTTTCAATAACTAATGCGTGCTTGCCGAATCCCAAACAATATTCATGCTGCAAAGTCATCCTCTAAAGATAGACATTTAGACTAGAGGCAGGCTATATGCTATAAAGAGTAGACTACTACTAAAAAAAGAAAAAAGCATTCAATTTTTTTTATTTTTTTTGTGTGCGTGCGGTAATAACCGCGGCGGTAGGAAATATTTTGCAAACTTGTGCGGTAAGGAAAACATCAATACCGCGGCAGCTCTACCAGTCGGTAGTGTGATAGTAAAGGGTTAACCGGCTGTCGTGTGGCAGTGAAAGGGTTAACCTTCTGTGTGTATTGTCGCAGTGAAAGGGTTAACCGTTTTGGTAGTGTGGCAGTGAAAGGGTTAACCTTCTGTGTGTATTGTCACAGTGAAAGGGTTAACCGTTTTGGTAGTGTGGCAGTGAAAGGGTTAACCGGCTGTCGTGTGGCAGTGAAAGGGTTAACCTGATGTGTATTGTGGCGGTGAAAGGGTTAACCGTTTGGTAGTGGGGCAGTGAAAGGGTTAACCTTCTCAAGTTTCAAGTTTCTTTAATAGTTGTCAGTACAGAATACTTTTATACAAAATGCTTCTTACTGATTCGCTCCAGAGACTGTGCAAGACAAGATAAGTATGAAATAAAATAGTATAGCATGTAAAATAGAAGTAAAAATAGAGGTCACAGTGTTCAGTATAGACATATGTACAATGTTCGATGCAGAATAGAAGTAACTGAGTTACCATACAATATACAATATACTATGCAATGTACTAATATACAATACTATATAGTGCAAAGCAGAAATGGGATGAGGTACAATTTACAGTAAGGTGTACGAGTTGTAGTGCAAATCCTTTACCAATAAATATAAAGTGTAAAGTGTGTTTAGGTGATCTAAAGTGTGTAAAGTGGGTGCTGCAGTGAGTTGCCCGTTTAAAGTGAGTGTGTGCGTGTGGATGTGTGTGCTGTGTGCATTTGATGGTTGCTGCATAGTGTTTATTGTTCGTTGAGCAGCCTGATGGCCTGGGGATAGAAGCTCCTTCTGAGTCTTTCTGTGCTCGCCTTAAGACTCCGGTATCGCTTGCCTGACCGCAGCAGTTCAAAGAGGCAGTTGTTCGGGTGGCTGGAGTCCTTGATGATTCTCTTAGCCTTCCCCCTGCACCGCTTGTTCTAAATGTTCTGGAGGGTGGGAAGCCCCCCTCCAATTGTGCGTTCGGCTGAACGTGTCACTCTTTGTAGTCTGCTTCGGTCTTGTGCAGTGCTATTCCCAAACCAGGAGGTGATGTTGCCAGTCAGGATGCTCTCGATTGTACATGAGTAGAAGTTCCTAAGGATCTTCTGACTGACTTGGAACTTCCTTAGGCGCCTGAGGAAGTAGAGGCGTTGTCGTGCCTTCTTCACAACACTGTCAATGTGTGTGGTCCATGTCAAGTCCTCGGATATGTGGGCTCCGAGGTACTTGAAACTGTTCACTCTCTCAACCGGTGCCCCGTCGATGTTGAGGGGGCTGTAGTCCTTGACCCCCGACCCCTGAAGTCCACAATCATCTCTTTTGTTTAGCTGACGTTCAGGGAGAGGCAGTTCTCCTGACACCACTGTGACAGATTCTCTACCTCTTCCAGGTAGGCCCTCTCGTCGTTGGCAGAGATCAGGCCCACCACTACTGTGTCATCAGCAAATTTGATGATTGTGTTGTTGTTCCGCTGTGCCACGCAGTCATGTGTGTACAGGGAGTAGAGGAGGGGGCTCAGTGTGTGTGTTGTCGCAGTGAAAGGGTTAACCTTCTGTAGTGTGGCAGTGAAAGGGTTAACCGGCTGTCGTGTGGCAGTGAAAGGGTTAACCTGATGTGTATTGTGGCGGTGAAAGGGTTAACTGTTTGGTAGTGTGGCAGTGAAAGGGTTAACCTTCTGTGTGTGTTGTCACAGTGAAAGGGTTAACCTTCTGTAGTGTGGCAGTGAAAGGGTTAAAGGTCCCCTATTTTATAAATGGCCTTTTCCAGTGGTTTGCATTGTTTCCTAGCAATGTGGGGTTGTACCAACACTGACTAGATGTTTCTTCAGTTCAGCTGAGACACCCCCCCCCCCCCCCCCCCCCCCCCCCCCACTCGCTTGCTGACGTGAAGAGGCGCTGATCTGCCACCCCCCGCCCACCATCAACTGGGATACGTTTACATGATGAGCAAAACGGAGCGAGTGGAAATAATGCGGAAGCGGTTTCGACAGCAGAGACCTTCAGCTGTTCAGCACTTTTTTTTTTGTTAAGAACTCCAAGTTCAAGTTCTTTAATAGTTGTCATACAGAAGTACAGAATACTTTCATACAAAATGCTTCTTACTGTTACGCTCCAGAGACTGTGCTAGACAAGATAGTATCAAATAACATAATAACATAATATAGCATGAATTTAGAAGAAGAAAATGAGGTCACAGTGTTCGGTATAGACATATGTACAATGTTCTGAGTTACCATATAATATACAATACACAATACTATGCAGTGTACTAATGTACAGTACTATCTAGTGCAAAGCAGAAATGGGATGAGGTACAATTTTAGGTACAATTTACAGTAAGGTGTACGAGTTGTAGTGCAATCCTTCATCCATAAATATAAATATAAAGTGTGGGGAGTGGGTGCTACAGTGTGTTTGTTTAAAGTGGGTGTGTGCTATAAGTGTGTGGAGTGGGTGCTACAGTGTGTTTGTTTAAAGTGAGTGTGTGCGTGTGGATGTGTGTGCTATGTATGTGCGTTTGGTGGTTGTTGTTGTGTAGTGTTCATTCATTGTTCGTTTAGCAGCCTGATGGCCTGGGGATAGAAGCTTCTTCTGAGTCTTTCTGTGCTCGCCTTCCTCAAAAGTGTTGGACAGCGCGGCTCCAGAGTGCTTATGAATCCCAGCTTTCCCCCCACGCTGTTTCTGTGTGCAGTGAAAACTTCAATGCTTCTAATAAGCTTTGCAATGCACCCTCGTAACGCTAGCTAGCCAACGAGTCACACACAGAGGAGACGGCAGCTTCACTAGTTAAAAAGGGCGGGGCTCACTCTCTCTCTCTCTCTTGTATCTGCTAGTGCAGTGTAGTCAAATCAATCAAAAATAGCGCATTGCGAGTATGGGCGGCGCCCAGCCAAAAACAGCTTGGACTTTGGCAGGGCAGAAAGTGCTTGATTAAACCAAAGTACTTGATTAAAAATACAAAACAATGAATTTTATTGAAAAAAAAAACCTTACAGATGTGTTCCATAGACTCACAGGAATTGTGTAAAATTGCCCAAATAGTTAGCAATTGTGGACCTTTTAACTTCTTTTTAACTGTATGAAGCACAATCTCAGGAGGCTCATCCAGAACCAAACATCTCACTGTAATGTACCTTTTATGTGACAAATAAAACAGAACCTAAACATGTGTGTGTCTCTCTGTCTCTGTCTCTGTCTCTGTCTCTCTCTCTCTCTCTCTCTCTCTGTCTCTCTCTCTGCCTCTCTCTCTCTGTCTCTCTCTCTCTCTCTCTGTCTGTTTCTCTCTCTCTCTCTCTCTGTCTCTCTCTCTCTGTCTGTCTCTCTGTTTCTCTCTCTCTCTCTCTCTCTCTCTCTCTCTCTCTCTATCTCTCTCTCTCTCTGTCTCTCTCTGTCTCTGTCTCTGTCTCTGTCTCTGTCTCTGTCTCTGTCTCTCTCTCTCTCTCTCTCTGTCTCTGTCTCTGTCTCTCTCTCTCTCTCTCTCTCTCTCTCTCTCTCTCTCTCTCTCTCTCTCTCTCTCTCTCTCTCTCTTTCTCTCTCTCAGATCCTGGACGAGGCGGACCGGCTGTTGGAGCAGGGCTGTACCGACTTCACCAAAGACCTGGAGGTGATTCTGGGGGCGGTGCCGGCCCAGCGCCAGACGCTGCTCTTCAGCGCCACGCTCAACGACACCCTGCAGGAGCTCAAGACCGTCGCCATGAACAAACCCTTCTTCTTCGAGAGCAAGTCTGAGTGAGTGACGCGAGAACAAGCCCTGATGATGCTGTGGCTGTGGAGCGTAGTCTGTTAGCAGCAGGGCTGTGATGATGCTGTGGAGCGTAGTCTGTTAGCAGCAGGGCTGTGATGATGCTGTGGAGCGTAGTCTGTTAGCAGCAGGGCTGTGATGATGCTGTGGAGCGTAGTCTGTTAGCAGCAGGGCTGTGATGATGCTGTGGAGCGTAGTCTGTTAGCAGTAGGGCTGTGATGATGCTGTGGAGCGTAGTCTGTTAGCAGCAGGGCTGTGATGATGCTGTGGAGCGTAGTCTGTTAGCAGCAGGGCTGTGATGATGCTGTGGAGCGTAGTCTGTTAGCAGCAGGGCTGTGATGATGCTGTGGAGCGTAGTCTGTTAGCAGCAGGGCTGTGATGATGCTGTGGAGCGTAGTCTGTTAGCAGCAGGTCTGTGATGATGCTGTGGAGCGTAGTCTGTTAGCAGCAGGGCTGTGATGATGCTGTGGAGCGTAGTCTGTTAGCAGCAGGGCTGTGATGATGCTGTGGAGCGTAGTCTGTTAGCAGCAGGGCTGTGATGATGCTGTGGAGCGTAGTCTGTTAGCAGCAGGGCTGTGATGATGCTGTGGAGCGTAGTCTGTTAGCAGCAGGGCTGTGATGATGCTGTGGAGCGTAGTCTGTTAGCAGCAGGGCTGTGATGATGCTGTGGAGCGTAGTCTGTTAGCAGCAGGGCTGTGATGATGCTGTGGAGCGTAGTCTGTTAGCAGCAGGTCTGTGATGATGCTGTGGAGCGTAGTCTGTTAGCAGCAGGGCTGTGATGATGCTGTGGAGCGTAGTCTGTTATAGGGGTGGGACGATACATCGATCCAGATCGATACATCGATGTAATTATCAACAATCGAATCGGATCGATGCGATGTAATAAGATCGATTCATATCGATACTCTTATTTTGAAAATCCTGTGGCGAGTCTCATATCCGCCCAAGAACAACAGCAGTAGCTCCGTGTGTGTAGATGTTACAGCATAGCATTCTCCCTTTCTGTGTGTGTGTGTGTGCGCGCGTCTTTGGAAAGACCAGATGAGGTCAGAGGAGTTTGATGTTTAAATGTAATTTAAACATAAACAATATAATACATAATAAATGTAGGCCTATACATGATCATGCAACATCAACAAATTGTTGTAGGAACGGTTTGGGAGAGGGAGGTTGTGAGTTTTGAGTTCCAAAAAATGTAGCTTAAAGTTTAAAGCTCAATATATAAAAACGTGGCACTTTACAGTGAACAGGAGGTCTATTTGTATTAAAAACAATAGATTGATTTTCCTTTAAATGTCTGGAAGAGCTCAAAAATACAAATGTCAAATGATATTTTCATTACCTTTTTTTTGTTGATCTAAATGTTACTGATTGTGTTAAATGGGCATATGATATCATCTCATATCGATCGCAGGCACCTGAATCTAATCGTATCGTATTGTATCGTGAGAGACTTTGTGATATCGGCAAATATCGTATCGTTGTCCAAAGAATCGATATCGTATCGTATCATGATGAAACTGGTGATTCCCACCCCTAGTCTGTTAGCAGCAGGGCTGTGATGATGCTGTGGAGCGTAGTCTGTTAGCAGCAGGGCTGTGATGATGCTGTGGAGCGTAGTCTGTTAGCAGCAGGGCTGTGATGATGCTGTGGAGCGTAGTCTGTTAGCAGCAGGGCTGTGATGATGCTGTGGAGCGTAGTCTGTTAGCAGCAGGGCTGTGATGATGCTGTGGAGCGTAGTCTGTTAGCAGTAGGGCTGTGATGATGCTGTGGAGCGTAGTCTGTTAGCAGCAGGGCTGTGATGATGCTGTGGAGCGTAGTCTGTTAGCAGCAGGGCTGTGATGATGCTGTGGAGCGTAGTCTGTTAGCAGTAGGGCTGTGATGATGCTGTGGAGCGTAGTCTGTTAGCAGCAGGGCTGTGATGATGCTGTGGAGCGTAGTCTGTTAGCAGTAGGGCCGTCTTAAATACTTCCAAGCTTCGTTCGATGGGCACGGGATTCCAATATGAAAATAAAATCAGAAAAAAAAAAATCTATATATATTTTTGTGTGCAAAATCAACTCTGCCTCTCTTTGTTAACACTTTGACGACCGCTGGGACCCGTCTAATATGGTGGTAGAGGACCAAGGTTTGTCAACACACCGATGTCTTTTTGTAGAGCTATATCTATACTTTATAGTATTGCTATCTGTCCATTCTCATTGTCACTTGAGTGCATAAACCGTCCCTTCAAAATGGCTTAAAGGGAAAAAAAATCCATCAATAGGTTGTCATTTTATAGCGCCGTGAATATAAGCTTTATCGCAGATTTCGTCTCATATATTTTCTGGAAAGCTAGTTATGGAGTAAAGACCCTAACCCTGTCAAAACAGCAGTCAAAGTGTATATTTTCAGCACTATGTTTGTTTACCAAAGATTTTTTTATTACCAGTGTTATTAGCGAAATTATGATGAATTAGACGGAAACAGGGGGCGAAACTAAAGCCTGCCACCCGCCATTGGCGCTCAGTTTTTACGTTTGCCGCCTCCCACTGAGAGGTCTACCCGCCGTGTGGCGGGCAATCAAATAGTCATGTGAAAACCGAAAATCATGATCCAATTCTTTAGCGGAGTTCTCACTTGCTGTTTCAGCACAGACATGCAGCGCACCGCGCACTGCTGCTCCTACCCCTCCCGCACCTGTTTCTGTATGCTGCATGTAAACAGAGGACAGTCACCGTGATGTTAGTCTAGTCAGAGGGACCTCTGTGAGCTAATGTTAGCTACCGTTACAAAATGACCCAGTCAACTATTCACTTAGTTTAATACATGAGGCATTGTGTAACGTTATCCAGCCGGCTAGCTACTGATAGCTCCCGACATCAACAAATGCTCCAGCAATAGTCCAGTGCATAATACCTCCGTTGGCTAGGTAGCTCACTAGTCACTACGAAATGTCGCAGTAAACTAAATAGTTCACTGAGGCGTTGTCCCAACGCCATCCAGCAGTAGCTACAGATAGCTCCTGACATCAATGTCCTACAACATGCGTATTCGAGTCCCTGGCTTACATCGCATGAGGGCTGCTGAATAGGGTCCAGCTGTAGCGCAGGAGAATCCTTTTGCATGCTGAATGTAGAGTTTAGGGTCCAGCTGCAGCGCCGGAGAATCCTTGCTGGAGTTGGAGGCTACTCGAGTATACACACAGACAGCGAGCTGGCGATGTCTCGCAGATAATACAACTACAAGTATGATTATATAATATATATATTTTATTAAAAAAAATTGTTTTTATATAAAATAATAATAATTATTTTTTTAAGAATAATAAAAAGTAAGAAATATGCTTGGCGGGTAGATTCTTCCCATCTACCCGCCACTGGCCCGTGAGTCAAAAAGTTAATTTCGCTCCCTGGACGGAAATAAAGAAAGCTGTCATCCGTGTGTGTAGTCCTGTGAAAGAAGAGACCCATCCGTGTGTGTAGTCCTGTGAAAGAAGAGACCCATCCGTGTGTGTAGTCCTGTGAAAGAAGAGACCCAGGGTCCTCCGTGTGTGTAGTCCTGTGAAAGAAGAGACCCAGGACCATCCGTGTGTGTAGTCCTGTGAAAGAAGAGACCCAGGGCTTTCGATGGGCTTTTGAATTTGATAAAACAACACTTCCCAGCTCACGCCAGCCCCTGTCAATCATCTGACTTCCTCTTCCAGCATGAACTTATTTTCTTTAGCGCTGTTCTCGGGATCATATCTCACGGGTCGAACAAACCTGAACGTTAGAATGTAGTTAGTTTCTTTACCTTTCTGTGAACGTCTAGATTCAGAACAATAACACGCCTCAATCTGATGAAAGATGGCGGAGCTATTTACTGTGTAACTGTACTTCATGCACACTGTCAGGTAGGGGTGGACGGTATGGTCTAAAATTTATATCACGGTATAATTTGAAGCATAGACGGTAACGGTATATATCACGGTATCAGTGTTTCCGTTAGAATAATTGTTTTTGCCTGATAGGCAGGCTATATAAAGAATGACATCCTCAAGGCATGTAGATTTATAATATTTTAACTTAAAACTAGGCTACTTTTGCGTATAAAGTCATTATATTCCAAATAAAATAAGTCCCGAGTCCGTGCTGCTCCCATTGCAAACAGCCGGGCTGGATGCTGGATTTTGCTAGAAGCATATGTAGCTGCAGAGCCGCAGAGCCAGCGGCGCTTTCAGGTCTGGTCACAGCTTTCAGCCGTTGGGTGGGGGGGCGCTGTTGAGCGGGGCTGACCTGAAAGCGCCGCTGGCTCTGCGGCTCTGCAGCTGCATGCTATTCGCAAATCCACTGCTGGGAGCCGGAGAGTCCTCCCGGCTCCCGCTGCAGCCGTCGTTATCATAACACTACACGCATATCATAATGTTTACAGCAAACTGTAGTTGATCACCAGGTATGTTTTATTAACGTAGAATAATTCATATAAGAAAAACGATAGGGACATCTCTTACCTTTCTCCACTGGTTAAAAATGCCAGGAACTGAAATTGAAACTTGCTGTGCGCCTCGGTGATATGTGTTTATTATGAAATGACAATTGCGTGTTGACACGCCCACTGCGCGAAGCCTGCTAAATAACTTTTGCCAGTTTGCACATATCTATTATCTATGACTAATTCTATCTATTTTTAGGGGCAAATGCGATTGAAATAGTCGCGCTGTGGTTACATGACGTCATTGCTATTTTAGAGCTGCGCTACCGGTTACACGGTATAGTCAAAATCCATACCGTAGAGCAAATTAATACCGTTTATACCGTATACCGTTTATACCGTCCACCCCTACTGTCAGGGGCGCCTGCTGGTACTACATCCAGATTGAACTCTGCCATTGGAAAGAGGAGATTTGGCCCTATCCATATATGTATGACTTGGCCATAATAAGGTCATTTATAGGCCTGATATTCTATATTCATATTTCAAATTGCATGTGTCCGGATAGCATTTTTTTTTTTTTTTACTCTATCTACAAAATAATGTTCACGTCTGGTCAATTCACCGTCAAAGATGAGAAAAATAAAGAAAATGTATATTCTTACAATTGACTCGAGCCTCGTAACAGACACATGCAAATGGACCTTGTAGAAGTGGAGCAATCTTCCATTTACTTGGAATTGGAAATATGGCTAGGGCTTAAGAGGTTAACTACCATAGGCAATCTTGTTGGTAAACTTTGACAAAAGAATTGGCTTATTGTACAGAAACAGAAGCAGCTTTCTTCTTATTAGGAAGAGGATTGCTGAAGCAGTTTCCCCCCTCCCCTGAACAGAGAAGTAAAGGGTCGTTATTAGGAAGAGGATTGCTGAAGCAGTTTCCCCCCTCCCCTGAACAGAGAAGTAAAGGGTCGTTATTAGGAAGAGGATTGCTGAAGCAGTTTCCCCCCCTCCCCTGAACAGAGAAGTAAAGGGTCGTTATTAGGAAGAGGATTGCTGAAGCAGTTTCCCCCCCTCCCCTGAACAGAGAAGTAAAGGGTCGTTATTAGGAAGAGGATTGCTGAAGCAGTTTCCCCCCCTCCCCTGAACAGAGAAGTAAAGGGTCGTTATTAGGAAGAGGATTGCTGAAGCAGTTTCCCCCCCTCCCCTGAACAGAGAAGTAAAGGGTCGTTATTAGGAAGAGGATTGCTGAAGCAGTTTCCCCCCCTCCCCTGAACAGAGAAGTAAAGGGTCGTTATTAGGAAGAGGATTGCTGAAGCAGTTTCCCCCCCTCCCCTGAACAGAGAAGTAAAGGGTCGTTATTAGGAAGAGGATTGCTGAAGCAGTTTCCCCCCCTCCCCTGAACAAAGAAGTAAAGGGTCGTTATTAGGAAGAGGATTGCTGAAGCAGTTTCCCCCCCTCCCCTGAACAGAGAAGTAAAGGGTCGTTATTAGGAAGAGGATTGCTGAAGCAGTTTCCCCCCCTCCCCTGAACAGAGAAGTAAAGGGTCGTTATTAGGAAGAGGATTGCTGAAGCAGTTTCCCCCCTCCCCTGAACAGAGAAGTAAAGGGTTGTTATTAGGAAGAGGATTGCTGAAGCAGTTTCCCCCCTCCCCTGAACAGAGAAGTAAAGGGTCGTTATTAGGAAGAGGATTGCTGAAGCAGTTTCCCCCCTCCCCTGAACAGAGAAGTAAAGGGTCGTTATTAGGAAGAGGATTGCTGAAGCAGTTTCCCCCCCTCCCCTGAACAGAGAAGTAAAGGGTCGTTATTAGGAAGAGGATTGCTGAAGCAGTTTCCCCCCCGCCCCTGAACAGAGAAGTAAAGGGTCGTTATTAGGAAGAGGATTGCTGAAGCAGTTTCCCCCCCTCCCCTGAACAGAGAAGTAAAGGGTCGTTATTAGGAAGAGGATTGCTGAAGCAGTTTCCCCCCCTCCCCTGAACAGAGAAGTAAAGGGTCGTTATTAGGAAGAGGATTGCTGAAGCAGTTTCCCCCCTCCCCTGAACAGAGAAGTAAAGGGTCGTTATTAGGAAGAGGATTGCTGAAGCAGTTTCCCCCCCTCCCCTGAACAGAGAAGTAAAGGGTCGTTAGGAAACTAAACTGCTGCCCCAACCAATCGTGTTGCGACAGCTATCAAGACTTTTAATAATGAACTGTGAAAATCATTATGTCTTTTCCTGTTTTTCGATACTGCTTTGTTTATTTCTTAATTAAATGTGTTTACATCCTGCATGGTTTCAGTTTTGGATTTTCCTCAGTGATCACATCCTAACAGCAGAACCGTGACGCATGCTTTGCACCACACTGGACATTTTAATTTCTTTATTTAACCAGGTAACAAATTCTTATTTACAACGGCAAACTGGCAAACGGCACAGCCTGTTGAGGGGCAGGGGGTCAAAGAAGTAGAGTTAAAACGTCCATGATAGTTTCCTTTAAAGCTGATTTGGAGATGAAAATTGAACATTTAGTAAATTGTTCCAGTCCGTGGGCACGGCAGACTGACAGGATGATTGACCAATGACTGCCATTCCCTCAGGACCCGCACCGTGGAGGAGCTGGACCAGAGGTACATCCTGACGCCAGAGAAGGTGAAGGACGCCTACCTGGTGCACCTGGTCCAGAAGGTCACCGACGAGCACGAGGACTGGTCCATCATGATCTTCACCAACACCTGCAAGTAAGACGCTCTGCCTTCAGGTGTGCCAGGTGTGAGATACCAGGCCAGGTGTGAGATACCAGGCCAGGTGTGAGATACCAGGCCAGGTGTGAGATACCAGGTGAGGTGTGAGATACCAGGTGAGGTGTGTGATACCAGGTGAGGTGTGAGATACCAGGCCAGGTGTGAGATACCAGGTGAGGTGTGAGATACCAGGCCAGGTGTGAGATACCAGGTGAGGTGTGAGATACCAGGCCAGGTGTGAGATACCAGGTGAGGTGTGAGATACCAGGCCAGGTGTGAGATACCAGGTGAGGTGTGAGGTGTGAGATACCAGGTGAGGTGTGAGATACCAGGTGAGGTGTGAGATACCAGGCCAGGTGTGAGATACCAGGTGAGGTGTGAGGTGTGAGATACCAGGTGAGGTGTGAGATACCAGGTGAGGTGAGTGATACCAGGTGAGGTGTGTGATACCAGGCCAGGTGTGAGATACCAGGTGAGGTGTGAGATACCAGGCCAGGTGTGAGATACCAGGTGAGGTGTGAGATACCAGGTGAGGTGTGTGATACCAGGCCAGGTGTGAGATACCAGGTGAGGTGTGAGATACCAGGTGAGGTGTGAGATACCAGGTGAGGTGTGAGATACCAGGTGAGGTGTGTGATACCAGGTGAGGTGTGTGATACCAGGCCAGGTGTGAGATACCAGGTGAGGTGTGTGATACCAGGCCAGGTGTGAGATACCAGGTGAGGTGTGTGATACCAGGTGAGGTGTGTGATACCAGGCCAGGTGTGAGATACCAGGTGAGGTGTGAGATACCAGGTGAGGTGTGTGATACCAGGTGAGGTGTGTGATACCAGGTGAGGTGTGTGATACCAGGTGAGGTGTGTGATACCAGGTGAGGTGTGAGATACCAGGTGAGGTGTGAGATACCAGGTGAGGTGTGAGATACCAGGTGAGGTGTGAGATACCAGGTGAGGTGTGTGATACCAGGCCAGGTGTGAGATACCAGGTGAGGTGTGAGATACCAGGCCAGGTGTGAGATACCAGGTGAGGTGTGAGATACCAGGTGAGGTGTGTGATACCAGGCCAGGTGTGAGATACCAGGTGAGGTGTGTGATACCAGGTGAGGTGTGAGATACCAGGTGAGGTGTGAGATACCAGGTGAGGTGTGAGATACCAGGTGAGGTGTGAGATACCAGGTGAGGTGTGTGATACCAGGTGAGGTGTGTGATACCAGGTGAGGTGTGAGATACCAGGTGAGGTGTGAGATACCAGGCCAGGTGTGAGATACCAGGTGAGGTGTGTGATACCAGGCCAGGTGTGAGATACCAGGTGAGGTGTGAGATACCAGGTGAGGTGTGAGATACCAGGTGAGGTGTGAGATACCAGGTGAGGTGTGAGATACCAGGTGAGGTGTGAGATACCAGGTGAGGTGTGATACCAGGTGAGGTGTGTGATACCAGGTGAGGTGTGAGATACCAGGTGTGGTGTGAGATACCAGGCCAGGTGTGAGATACCAGGTGAGGTGTGTGATACCAGGCCAGGTGTGAGATACCAGGTGAGGTGTGTGATACCAGGTGAGGTGTGAGATACCAGGCCAGGTGTGAGATACCAGGTGAGGTGTGTGATACCAGGTGAGGTGTGTGATACCAGGTGAGGTGTGTGATACCAGGCCAGGTGTGAGATACCAGGTGAGGTGTGTGATACCAGGTGAGGTGTGAGATACCAGGCCAGGTGTGTGATACCAGGTGAGGTGTGTGATACCAGGTGAGGTGTGAGATACCAGGCCAGGTGTGTGATACCAGGTGAGGTGTGTGATACCAGGTGAGGTGTGAGATACCAGGCCAGGTGTGAGATACCAGGTGAGGTGTGTGATACCAGGTGAGGTGTGAGATACCAGGTGAGGTGTGAGATACCAGGCCAGGTGTGAGATACCAGGCCAGGTGTGTGAGATTTTTTTGTTATTTTAACTTCACTGTTTTTGTACTTCCTGTTCCTTGTTTTATTGTTAACCTTGACTTTTAACTGCCTCTTGTTTTTATTTTTATTTTTCTATGATCTGTAAGGTGACCTTGGGTGTCCTGAAAGGCGCCACCAAATAAAATGTATTATTAGATACCAGGCGAGGTATGGAAAAACATCTCAATCAAACCATTTTAAATATCAAATAATTGTTGATTTTGGTTTGTTTCAAATACCTTAAACCTGCAATAATGAAGGTAATGGCTAAATCTTCTTTGACAGTGGCAGCATGCTATAAGGCAGGGGTGGGCAATTATTTTTCCCGGGGGGCCGAATGAGCAACAAAATATGTTGGAGGGCCGGGCCAAAATTCCAAACTCAATTATGCATAATATACATTTTATTTCTATATAAAAAGCAGTAAATGGCATTGTTTTGACCCCTGGTAAGAGTGTATGTTATTATTTGGCAATTAAAAGGTGAGGTTAGCTTTCAAAAATATCATTTATTCAAATAGAATTTATTTCCAAAATGATAAACAAAATGTGAAACATTAATAACAAAGGGCATGTATGAAAAAGTGCTATACAAATAAAGTTATTATTTTGAGTTTCATATACTATTGAAACAAGGATTTTCTTAGCTTTCTAAAGACATCACATCATCTTATAGCCAAAATAAACAAGACATGAAAAGTGTCCCAGTAGCCTTTTTTACTCTACATGCATATATTAAACATTTAATGTTTTCAGAACTGTGCAAAAAAAAGAAAAAAAAGATCAAGTATCCCATTTCACTTGTTATATTTCCACATTTTAGTGTTCTTCAGCTCTTTTTTTTTTCATTCTGTGTGATAAATCCAGTCTCTGTTGAGCTTTAACAAGTCCATCAAAGTCAGGTTGCATGTCTGAGGTGGAGATGCGAAGCACAGCTGCCAGATGTTCATCAGTGAGAGAGGATCTGTACCTGGACTTGGTAAACGTCATGACTGAGAATGTCTGTTCACATATAGGTGGATCCAAAGAGAACCAACATCTTCTGAGCATGTCTCCTCATGTTTGGAAAGTTCTCCTCCTTGAGAGCAGAGTAGAACTCTAGCAGTGATGCTGACTTAAAGTGCTCTTTCAGTAGTGAATCAGACTGCAGGTCAATGAGTTCAAGCTGAACATCAGTGGGTGCACTATCAACACTGCAGGTAAAGGGAGAGGAAACCAGCTGCATTTCATCCTCAACCTTTTTGAAATCTTGAAAACGCCTTGAAAATTCATCATGCAGTGCTCCCAACATGGATGAGTACCTGTGCCGGTGATCAGCTGAGGGTTTGACTTCTTTCAGGGTTTTCATGCGTTTGAGATTGTTGCTGCCTAGTTGCCTTGAAATTAATTGCAACTTTGTCATGAAGGCTTTCACATGGCTATGCATTTCATGAGCAAAAATGCCCTTGCCCTGCAGTTGTGTGTTCAGTAGGGATGGGTACCGTTCACATTTGAACCGATACGGTACCGGTACCTGTGAATCGATACCGGTACCCAACGGTACCTTTTTTCTGTACTTTAGTCTCTAAAAATGTAATCTACCTACCTCAGTTGTGAAAAAAGAAATCCAAACTTCAAATAACCACACTTTCTACCGTTTTCGGCTTGCCCCGACTGCTTTGTTGTTGAATCAAGTCAAATCCTAGGTAAGCGTATATTGTGCGTGTGAACGTTGACAAAGAAAAAAAAAAAAAATTATCATGTAATCTTTCGCGGGCCGGTCAGAATCATGGCCGTACAATGCCCAGGTCTGCTATAAGGTGTAGTTTAGTGGAGGACACCAGGATAAATAATATTTATTCAGCTGTCAGTCACTAGAATAATTTGCAGTTTGATAAAAAGAATATATTGTTCTTTTAATTCTACAGGAATTGTCAAATTCTCACCATGATGCTGCGTGAATTCAACTTCCCGACCATCTGCTTGCATTCAATGATGAAACAGGTGAGTTTCATAATAGATCATTTTAGCACTGTAATAGTATCATAGCACTGTAATAGTATCATATCACTGTAATAGTATCATATCACTGTAATAGTATCTTAGCACTGTAATAGTATCATAGCACTGTAATAGTATCTTAGCACTGTAATAATATCTTAGTACTGTAATAATATCATAGCACTGTAATAATATCATAGCACTGTAATAATATCATAGCACTGTAATAATATCTTAGAATTTCCCCAAGGGGATCAATAAAGGAATATCTTATCTTATCTTATCTTATAATATCATAGCACTGTAATAGTATCTTATCACTGTAATAATATCTTAGCACTGTAATAATATCATAGCACTGTAATAGTATCTTAGCACTGTAATAGTATCATAGCACTGTAATAATATCATAGCACTGTAATAGTATCTTAGCACTGTAACAATATCATAGCACTGTAATAATATCTTATCACTGTAATAGTATCATAGCACTGTAATAATATCATAGCACTGTAATAGTATCTTAGCACTGTAATAGTATCATAGCACTGTAATAATATCATAGCACTGTAATAGTATCTTATCACTGTAATAATATCTTAGCACTGTAATAATATCAGCACTGTAATAATATCATAGCACTGTAATAATATCTTAGCACTGTAATAGTATCATAGCACTGTAATAGTATCATAGCACTGTAATAATATCATAGCACTGTAATAGTATCTTAGCACTGTAATAATATCATAGCACTGTAATAATATCTTAGCACTGTAATAATATCTTAGCACTGTAATAATATCAGCACTGTAATAATATCATAGCACTGTAATAATATCATAGCACTGTAATAGTATCTTAGCACTGTAATAATATCTTAGCACTGTAATAGTATCTTAGCACTGTAATAATATCTTAGCACTGTAATAATATCTTAGCACTGTAATAGTATCATAGCACTGTAATAATATCATAGCACTGTAATAATATCTTAGCACTGTAATAATATCATAGCACTGTAATAATATCATAGCACTGTAATAGTATCTTAGCACTGTAATAATATCTTAGCACTGTAATAATATCTTAGCACTGTAATAATATCAGCACTGTAATAATATCATAGCACTGTAATAATATCATAGCACTGTAATAGTATCTTAGCACTGTAATAATATCTTAGCACTGTAATAATATCTTAGCACTGTAATAATATCATATCACTGTAATAATATCTTAGCACTGTAATAATATCTTAGCACTGTAATAATATCTTAGCACTGTAATAATATCATAGCACTGTAATAATATCATATCACTGTAATAATATCTTAGCACTGTAATAATATCATATCACTGTAATAATATCTTAGCACTGTAATAATATCTTAGCACTGTAATAGTATCATAGCACTGTAATAATATCATAGCACTGTAATAATATCATAGCACTGTAATAATATCATAGCACTGTAATAATATCTTAGCACTGTAATAGTATCATAGCACTGTAATAATATCTTAGCACTGTAATAATATCTTAGCACTGTAATAATATCTTAGCACTGTAATAATATCATAGCACTGTAATAATATCTTAGCACTGTAATAGTATCTTAGCACTGTAATAATATCATAGCACTGTAATAATATCATAGCACTGTAATAATATCTTAGCACTGTAATAGTATCTTAGCACTGTAATAATATCATAGCACTGTAATAATATCATAGCACTGTAATAATATCTTAGCACTGTAATAGTATCATAGCACTGTAATAATATCATAGCACTGTAATAATATCTTAGCACTGTAATAATATCTTAGCACTGTAATAATATCTTAGCACTGTAATAATATCATAGCACTGTAATAATATCTTAGCACTGTAATAATATCTTAGCACTGTAATAGTATCATAGCACTGTAATAATATCATAGCACTGTAATAATATCTTAGCACTGTAATAGTATCATAGCACTGTAATAGTATCTTAGCACTGTAATAATATCTTAGCACTGTAATAATATCATAGCACTGTAATAGTATCATAGCACTGTAATAATATCATAGCACTGTAATAATATCTTAGCACTGTAATAATATCTTATTAGCACTGTAATAATATCTTAGCACTGTAATAATATCTTAGCACTGTAATAATATCATATCACTGTAATAATATCTTAGCACTGTAATAATATCTTAGCACTGTAATAATATCATATCACTGTAATAATATCATAGCACTGTAATAATATCATATCACTGTAATAATATCATAGCACTGTAATAATATCATATCACTGTAATAATATCATAGCACTGTAATAATATCATAGCACTGTAATAATATCTTAGCACTGTAATAATATCATAGCACTGTAATAATATCTTAGCACTGTAATAGTATCATAGCACTGTAATAATATCATAGCACTGTAATAATATCTTAGCACTGTAATAGTATCATAGCACTGTAATAATATCATATCACTGTAATAGTATCTTAGCACTGTAATAATATCATATCACTGTAATAATATCATATCACTGTAATAGTATCTTAGCACTGTAATAATATCATATCACTGTAATAATATCTTAGCACTGTAATAATATCATATCACTGTAATAATATCTTAGCACTGTAATAATATCATAGCACTGTAATAATATCATATCACTGTAATAGTATCTTAGCACTGTAATAATATCATATCACTGTAATAATATCATATCACTGTAATAATATCATATCACTGTAATAGTATCATAGCACTGTAATAATATCTTAGCACTGTAATAATATCATAGCACTGTAATAATATCTTAGCACTGTAATAATATCATATCACTGTAATAATATCATATCACTGTAATAATATCATATCACTGTAATAATATCATAGCACTGTAATAATATCTTAGCACTGTAATAATATCATAGCACTGTAATAATATCATAGCACTGTAATAATATCATAGCACTGTAATAATATCTTAGCACTGTAATAATATCATAGCACTGTAATAATATCTTAGCACTGTAATAATATCATAGCACTGTAATAATATCATATCACTGTAATAGTATCTTAGCACTGTAATAATATCATATCACTGTAATAATATCATATCACTGTAATAATATCATATCACTGTAATAGTATCATAGCACTGTAATAATATCTTAGCACTGTAATAATATCATAGCACTGTAATAATATCTTAGCACTGTAATAATATCATATCACTGTAATAATATCATATCACTGTAATAATATCTTATCACTGTAATAATATCATAGCACTGTAATAATATCATAGCACTGTAATAATATCATAGCACTGTAATAATATCTTAGCACTGTAATAATATCATAGCACTGTAATAGTATCATAGCACTGTAATAATATCATAGCACTGTAATAATATCTTAGCACTGTAATAATATCATAGCACTGTAATAATATCTTAGCACTGTAATAGTATCATAGCACTGTAATAATATCTTAGCACTGTAATAATATCTTAGCACTGTAATAGTATCATAGCACTGTAATAATATCATATCACTGTAATAATATCTTAGCACTGTAATAATATCTTATCACTGTAATAGTATCATAGCACTGTAATAGTATCATATCACTGTAATAATATCTTAGCACTGTAATAATATCTTAGCACTGTAATAGTATCTTAGCACTGTAATAGTATCATAGCACTGTAATAGTATCTTAGCACTGTAATAGTATTATTATTATACTAATACAGTATTATTATTAGTATATTATTAACTCATTAACTATGTAAAGAAAAAAACAGTAGGTAGAAAAACCAGACACATTACATTTGAGATCATTATACACAATGTATTGTACTCTTTTATTACCATATCTAACTTACTGTATAGAAACTTGGGGAAACACATACAAAACAAATCTGAATCCTATTATCTTACAGAAAAAGGCAATAAGGGTTGTGAACAATGTTAGTTATCTCCATCCTACAAACACACTGTTTTTTGAACTAAGGGCATTAAAGTTCCTCGACTTAGTTGACCTTAAAACAGCAGAGATAGTTTTTAAAGCTAGAAGTTATCAACTGCCAAGTAACTTACACATTTTGTTTAAAGAACGAGAGGTGAGGTATAATTTAAGAAGGGCCGTCATACTGGCTCAATTGGCAGAGTCAGCGGGAGGGAAGCCGGTGGGGTGGTATTCTGGTCGTTGTAAACAGCGACTCCTACAGGTTGGTCAGGGCGCCTGCACAGCGGGGAAGGGAGATGGTGAGGGTAGTGTGAGCCTCCCACACGTTACACCTCACCAATGAGAGTCCGTGCTGGAAGGTGAAAAAAAGTGGCTGGCTGTCTCTGCATGTATCGGAGGAAGCATGTGATGGTATCTATCAACCCTCCCTAGATGACCAGTGGGGGGCACATGCGAGCAACAACTAGGAAGGGGAGGGGGGAATTGGCATAACGACTAAATTGGGATGGGAGAAAAACACAGAAAAACAGGAGGAGAAAAGGTGGATACAAAAAAAAGAAGAGCACTCAATTTGAAACAGCCTAGAGCTCGAACCACACTTAAAAGCATGTCTGTCTAGGCGGCCAGGTGGTGCAGTGGGCAAGGCACTCGCCACCAATGCTGGAGACGCTGGGTTCGCTTGTTCGATCCCAGCTCTCCACATTGTTTTCAGTTTGGCTGGTCATCCGTACTAATACAATTGGCAGTATTAGAGGGTGGGAAAGCTGATGGGTGGGTCCTGGGCGTTGTAAACAGAAAAATACTCCTACAGTTCGGTCGGGGCGCCTGCTCAGCGAAGGAAGGATCTGGAGGGAGGTAGTGTGACCTTCCATGCGTTACACTCTCCCAGTGAGAATCTGCGCTGCCAGGCTGGCTGCCGGCTGGCTGCACATGTGTCGGAGGATAGCATGTGACAGTCTCCGGCCTCCCGGACCAACAGTAGGGGGGGTGCGCAACAACCAGGAAGGGGGTTGGGAATTGGCATAACGACTAACAGTGGGATGGGAGAAAAATCGGAAAAAGAGGAGGGGGAAAAAAGATAGTAAAAAAAAAGTATGTCTGTCAGTTAAATGAGTGACAATCTACCGGATGAAATAAAAAACAGCAGGAGTATTTTTAAGTTTAAAAAGATGTTTAAAAACAGGGTTCTAGAATCTTATAGTCAAATGTAACCTACATGTAGAATCTGTTTTCTCTACCATGAAACTCGGGTATTGCAGATTAAGTATTGATTTTCCTATGTTGGCTTATGTTCTTTTCAGGAAAGTTTTTTGTTGATTTTTTTAATTCCCCCCCCCCTCTTTCCGATTTTTCTCCCATCCCACTGTTAGTATATCCCACTGTTAGTATATCCCACTGTTAGTATATCCCACTGTTAGTATATCCCACTGTTAGTATATCCCACTGTTAGTATATCCCACTGTTAGTATATCCCACTGTTAGTATATCCCACTGTTAGTATATCCCACTGTTAGTATATCCCACTGTTAGTATATCCCACTGTTAGTATATCCCACTGTTAGTATATCCCACTGGTTGGATAGAAACCATATCTGGACAAAAGTGGATTAAACTAGATGACAAGATCTCCGGAGTAAATTAAGAAACGGTCTTTCTTCATCCTTTTCAGAAACAACGTTTTGCCAACCTGGCCATGTTCAAGTCCAGCGTCTACAAGATCCTCCAGCGTCTACAAGATCCTCATAGCGACTGACGTGGCGTCCAGGTGAGATGTCAGGACACGTTCATATTCACGTTCATATTCAAGTTCATATTCACGTTCATATTCACGTTCATATTCACGTTCATATTCACGCTCATATTCAAGTTCATATTCACGTTCATATTCACGTTCATATTCACGCTCATATTCAAGTTCATATTCACGTTCATATTCAAGTTCATATTCAAGTTCATATTCACGTTCATATTCACGCTCATATTCAAGTTCATATTCACGTTCATATTCAAGTTCATATTCAAGTTCATACGGCTTCTTTCTCATGGAAACCCTTCAGTCAGGCTAAATATATAGTGATTTCTGATTCAAGATATTCAATATTGCAATTGATCTTGACGTTTTTATTTTACACGATTTAGGCTACAGTTTATGATCAATTGCCACGGCCAACATTTTATTTTCAATTTCTACATTATGATTCGAACTTGTGAATTGATTGTACAATTACCAAATATGAACTGTTGTGATGTCCAGTATAAAGTAGAGCCATCTGTTCTGGTGTTCAGGGGCAGGACAAACACCAGGTCAGCATCCACACACTGGTAACATGTTCATGGTGTTCAGGGGCAGGACAAACACCAGGTCAGCATCCACACACTGGTAACATATTCATGGTGTTCAGGGGCAGGACAAACACCAGATCAGCATCCACACACTGGTAACATGTTCATGGTGTTCAGGGGCAGGACAAACACCAGGTCAGCATCCACACACTGGTAACATATTCATGGTGTTCAGGGGCAGGACAAACACCAGGTCAGCATCCACACACTGGTAACATATTCATGGTGTTCAGGGGCAGGACAAACACCAGGTCAGCATCCACACACTGGTAACATATTCATGGTGTTCAGGGGCAGGACAAACACCAGGTCAGCATCCACACACTGGTAACATATTCATGGTGTTCAGGGGCAGGACAAACACCAGGTCAGCATCCACACACTGGTAACATATTCATGGTGTTCAGGGGCAGGACAAACACCAGGTCAGCATCCACACACTGGTAACATATTCATGGTGTTCAGGGGCAGGACAAACACCAGGTCAGCATCCACACACTGGTAACATGTTCATGGTGTTCAGAGGCAGGACAAACACCAGGTCAGCATCCACACACTGGTAACATATTCATGGTGTTCAGGGGCAGGACAAACACCAGGTCAGCATCCACACACTGGTAACATATTCATGGTGTTCAGAGGCAGGACAAACACCAGGTCAGCATCCACACACTGGTAACATATTCATGGTGTTCAGGGGCAGGACAAACACCAGGTCAGCATCCACACACTGGTAACATATTCATGGTGTTCAGGGGCAGGACAAACACCAGGTCAGCATCCACACACTGGTAACATATTCATGGCCAATTGGATCCGTCTAAAATCACTGTAGATGGCCAGCATTTCTAAACAGACTTGCACAGTCCGTGGGGCTGTTTGTAGAGCTAAATCTATACTTTATATTATTGCTATCTGTCCATTCTTATTGTCAATTGAGACCATAAACTGTCCCTTCAAAATGGCTTAAAGAAATAATTTTTTCAGCAATACGTTCTCATTTTATAGCGTCTTGAATATAAGCGTTATAAGGGATTTCGGCTGGGATATTTCCTGGAAGGCGAGATACAGGCCGCTAAGCTACTAACGTTAAATCCAATGGCATTTCGGATATACAGAAGCTACAGTTACGTCGTTTCTGATTATTGATTACCAATAACCGTGTTAGTCTTATTAGCCTCATTCGTTGACCGGGTGGATGGCTATCAAAACAATGCCTGATCAGCGTGTAATTTACGTGAAAAATATCTTACCGTGGGCCGATTGGATCCCCCAGAGCATTTCCCAGTTATCGATCGCCATCCGGTAGATCGATATGTCCATTGGCTGATGATATATTCCTTTATTGCATAGTGAAATCCGCGTCCCAAAACGTAATCCAAGCTACAGGCTGCACATCCAGAATCCAGCTACTGGAAACTACATTGAAAGTCAAAAAAAAGAATGCACCGTTCTGCCACAGGGCACACTGCATTATCGAGACAGCGCCCCTAAGAGGATCTGGCCGGTAATGCACTTTTCAGAATTCAAAGAGTAGGGTACATCTGCAGTGCCGCTCGGTGACATTGAGTAGGTTATTAAAATGGAATAAAAGCCAAAACAACCTTGTCCTTTTAAGCATGGATTTGAACCACGGATAAATACGTGGCCCGTCCCGAATGTGTTTAGTGGTCCGCACACGGCGACCGATCTTTTAAGCGACGCGACCGACAGAATTCTATCGCCTCCATTGTTCTGAATGAGAGAAGCCACACGGCAGGAGATTCTGAAGCGATGGTCGCGCAGCTATTTCTGTCGCCTGGCTAAAAATCGCCTCGATCCTATTTTCTGAGGCGACGGCAGGCAGCATGACAATGAGGAAATAACATGACTTCTACAGTAGAAGTAGTGCAGAAGTTCTACTGGTGTATCATTTGTACACCATTAATTTATCAATACATTAATTGATCAATAACCTACGTATTATTACCATGCTACTTATGCTCATTATTATTAACGGGAACAATTTAAATAAATAACGTTAGTTGGAGAAGCTATAGTGGCCGCTTGTCATTAACTAATAAATGAACAATGCGCCACGATGCACCTACTAGTGTTTTTATACTCGGTTGACAGAGTTTAATGTCCAGGCTGCAGCTGATGTAGTTTGTAAGGTTTATTGTCCAAAGAAAATGATGGTTGAGAACAGAACAGTTTGCGTCTTCAGTGAAAAAAACATTCTCTCTCAGCAGGTGCATAACAATACTTCCAATCGGTGGTAGTGAATGTATTGTAGCGATCAGTCATGCAGTAATGTCGGGAAGAATGAGGAGAGGTTGTATTCGTATATGGTTTAATTCCAGCTCAATATGGGTTTTACAGGTTAATACTTCCCTCGTAAAGCACAACACAGCTACCTGCTAATACGCTAGCTTCAACCTAACATCCGGTCCGTCCTCCTATATCTCCCTCCGGGGGGAAACAAGTAACCACACCCCCTGCTAGACAGAGCGACACATTATTATACCTGTGAACGGTCGCCTCTGGTGTGGGGGGCCAGGCGATTGTCGTTGAGCGACAGACGATCGCATCGCCAGGCGACGTCGGTCGCTCGCCGTGTGCGGACCACTTTAGAATCGCTCCCGCTGTATTTATTGCGATCAACATTTGGATCAAAGGGTCTTCTCTCAGGATCATAAGACAGTATAACCGCCTAAAATGTAAAAAAAAATAGGAAATTTTTGCACAATTGCACAGCTCTATTCCATTCCATTGTATTTCTATTCTAATTTTGTGTATTCTGCTACTATCCTGCACAATTGTACAGCCCTGTCCTATTCTATTGTATTTCTACTCTAATTTAGTTTATATATTCCATTTTATTTGATTCTACTCAAGATCAAGTCTGCCAACACCGTACAAACATTCAAGGCCTTGCTTAACACATCCACCGCCGTCCACGCTGTACAGCGTTATTGAGATCATATTTAATTTTTTCGCCATGGCATTCATAATTCAGCCACCCAGCCTCTGGTGATACAGTGGGACCCGCACAATATTGCAATGCCTCAATACCGCCGCCTGGTGGATGATCGGGCGAGTTACAACCGGAAGTGGCAATCGGTGCATCTGGGAAATCCGTCTGTCACACATATCGTTGCGGGACTCCAGACATACACTGGCGTGCATATGGATCGCTGCCATAACTCAATAATCGATGTGATTTGGGTGTTTATTGCGCCATACAAACCGGAAATGGATCTAGGAGATCGACGTCAAATAAGTGGGATCTTTTTCCTCCAGTCTCGTCGGCGAATGGTAAGAGGACAGTAACATTATTTTCAAGCCGATTGTACATTTCTTTATTTACAAACCATCTGATCAATAAATCAACCCATACTACATAAAGCAGTTAGTGACGATCAAGGAATTATAAACGACCCCCCCCCCCCCTTTCCTTCGCGCATGATGAAGCATAACTAGACCGATCATATACATTTTAATTTTTTAATATAGCGTGTATAGGGAAGACACGCCAATCGATAATCTATATATGCTTTTAGGCCTATAAATCACGTTCTAGAAATTACTGCAGAAAACGATAAAAACATACTTATATTCTAGATGGTATTTTTGTATGAATGAAAAAGTATAACGTTCGCACATCCTGAACAATAGATAATCGATGTTGAATGGGCCATAGTAATGTCAATATAGCAATAATATTTAAAAAGTTATAGCCCTGCAAAGGTGAGCCACTCCATAGGCTTACAGCGGTGGCAGAGAGGGCACAAAGATGGGCATACTGCGTGGCAGACAATGTGTTAAAACCCACCTCTTCACTCTGGATGATCACTAGTTACTTTGCTGTTGTGTTGTGTGTCTGAGGTGTTCTCATGTCCTCTGTCTGTCCGTCTGCCTGGTTCCCTGTTTCTCTGTCCATTTATTCCTGTTCTTTCCCCCCGGGCTGCGCCCCGGACCCATGTAAACATTGGCTGGGGGGGCACATTATAAATGCTAATATCATATCATATCATACTTGAATTGTCTGTTAATGTTGATGTGCCAAACGACCAAGACAAATTCCTTGTATGTGCAAACTAACTTGGCAATAAAGACTTTTCTGATTCCGATTGTGATTGTTGTCATGTTTTTATGACACTCTTCATCTCCTCATCAACAGGGGTCTAGATATCCCCACCGTGCAGGTGGTCATCAACCACAACACACCAGGGTTACCTAAGAGCTACATCCACAGAGTCGGCCGAACGGCCCGAGCAGGTGACATGATCCACCTTATTCAGTGTATTGTATATATAATTAATTAATTATATACGTCTGTAAGCTTGATCTTTGGAAATTGATTGTGACAGAAATGGTTCAGTCTCAAAGGACAAGATTCAAGACAAAGTGTGAAATATTGTAGCTAGTGCCTCCTCACCACGTTCCCTATGATGGCAATATAGGAGGAATTGTGAATGAATAAATCAGGGGTGGCTCTTTGCCCGTCAATGTGCGGCTCTTCCATCCATAATATATATATATTTTTTTAATATTAACACTTTGATCGCCATGGTTAAATTCATAATTTACCATCCCTCGCCATCTCTATTTGTCTATGGAGAAGTTCCCCTTCTTTGCAGGGCTATAACTTTTTAAATTGTATTGCTAAATTGACATTATCATGGCCCATTCAATGTCCTATATCTATTGTTCAGTGTGTAGCAACGTTATACTTTTTCATTCACATATTCATACTAAAATACGGTCTAAAGTATAAGTATGTTTTTATCGTTTTCTGCAGCTTTCTTCAGAACGTGATTTATAGCTCCAAATGCATTATATTGATGATCAAATACAGTTTGATAGCGATCTGTGCCAGATAAAAAATTTCAACTGGAGGTACTTCTAGAAGTTACTACGTATCATCTGATGACCGGATGGGGGGGGGGGGGGTCGTTTATAATTCCGTGGGCAGCGTTAGATGATTCATCCAGGGTGGGTCATATGATCATCATAGCAGTTTATATGGAACACGTTAGAATATAACGCTGCAACTCACCGTGGCTTCCTCGCGCCACTGGCAGATGAGCGTGGAACAGAATTTTTTCTATTATGGGATGGAGAAATGCCCGATCCATTTCCAGGTTGTATAATAGTATATACGTCCAAATCATGTTGTTTTTTCGAGTTGTTTGCACCGATCGATGTTCACTGTGTCAAGACGGAGTCTCTCTAACGATAGCGAGTGCCCGGACGACATATGGATGAGCACTTCCGGTTTGACGAGTCGCTTCCTGTTGGCGATCTGCCGATCGGCCACCAGATGGCGCTCTTGAACCGCTAGAGAGTTGAGTGGAGCTTTGCAGTATATCTCAGGTCCCCGGAGGAGAAATATGATTTCGATCACTGATTTTTGAAATATTGATATCAAAGACGAGTTACGGCGTCTTCTGCAGAATGAGCATGGCTAGGAATGACGTCTAAACACGTCATCTGCGATTAAAGTGTTAAAAAAATATATATTTTACTTTTTTTATTTATTTTTTCCATAAGGACGTAGAATAAACATTTAAATTTTTTGGTCCATTTGCATGTTCTTGGTATCTGAATCTAGGGACATATGGATCAGTGTCAGAAATAGTGTGTCTGTTACTAGGCTTGAGTAAATTGTAATGAACCAAAGGAGAATATCAATTCTATA
The DNA here is from genome assembly GCF_963971535.1 of Notolepis coatsorum. NCBI lineage: Eukaryota > Metazoa > Chordata > Actinopteri > Aulopiformes > Paralepididae > Notolepis > Notolepis coatsorum. The sequence goes on from NC_140167.1 coordinate 207,770,587, forward strand.
ATAATTATCTTTGACTGTGAATAACACCATGCTAAAATTGACCAGACCTGAAAAATCTAAGCAAATGAATAAAGGGAAGATGATTAAACAGAAGGTTTTGTAGATACAGTACAATTCTGCCATCTTTTTTATAATGTAAATTTCTCCACCATTTTTCATCATATTGCAACACCATTTTTTGCAAGACGTTCACAGAAAGGTAGAGAAACTAAATGCGTTCTGTTTTATGGCAATAACGTTCAGGTTTGTGGGAGATAATCCCAAAAAATAAGAGAAATAGAAAAGTGTATCCAGAAGTCAGATGATTGACAGGGGCTGGTGTGAGCTGGGTAGGGTCGTTTTTCGAAATTCGAAAGCCCTGAGTCTCTTCCTTCACACTAGAGGCTCTGCACCCGGCCGCCCGCTCTCTCCTGAGTCAGGCTGGCAGGTCCACACTAGAGGCTCTGCACCCGGCCGCTCTCTCTCTCTCTCTCCTGAGTCAGGCTGGCAGGTCCACACTAGAGGCTCTGCACCCGGCCGCTCTCTCTCTCTCTCTCCTGAGTCAGGCTGGCAGGTCCACACTAGAGGCTCTGCACCCGGCCGCTCTCTCTCTCTCTCTCCTGAGTCAGGCTGGCAGGTCCACACTAGAGGCTCTGCACCCGGCCGCTCTCTCTCTCTCTCTCCTGAGTCAGGCTGGCAGGTCCACACTAGAGGCTCTGCACCCGGCCGCTCTCTCTCTCTCTCTCCTGAGTCAGGCTGGCAGGTCCACACTAGAGGCTCTGCACCCGGCCGCTCTCTCTCTCCTGAGTCAGGCTGGCAGGTCCACACTAGAGGCTCTGCACCCGGCCGCTCTCTCTCTCTCTCTCTCCTGAGTCAGGCTGGCAGGTCCACACTAGAGGCTCTGCACCCGGCCGCCCGCTCTCTCTCTCCTGAGTCAGGCTGGCAGGTCCACACTAGAGGCTCTGCACCCGGCCGCTCTCTCTCTCTCTCTCCTGAGTCAGGCTGGCAGGTCCACACTAGAGGCTCTGCACCCGGCCGCCCGCTCTCTCTCTCTCTCCTGAGTCAGGCTGGCAGGTCCACACTAGAGGCTCTGCACCCGGCCGCTCTCTCTCTCTCTCTCCTGAGTCAGGCTGGCAGGTCCACACTAGAGGCTCTGCACCCGGCCGCTCTCTCTCTCTCTCTCCTGAGTCAGGCTGGCAGGTCCACACTAGAGGCTCTGCACCCGGCCGCTCTCTCTCTCTCTCTCCTGAGTCAGGCTGGCAGGTCCACACTAGAGGCTCTGCACCCGGCCGCTCTCTCTCTCCTGAGTCAGGCTGGCAGGTCCACACTAGAGGCTCTGCACCCGGCCGCCCGCTCTCTCTCTCTCTCTCTCCTGAGTCAGGCTGGCAGGTCCACACTAGAGGCTCTGCACCCGGCCGCTCTCTCTCTCTCTCTCTCTCCTGAGTCAGGCTGGCAGGTCCACACTAGAGGCTCTGCACCCGGCCGCCCGCTCTCTCTCTCTCTCTCTCCTGAGTCAGGCTGGCAGGTCCACACTAGAGGCTCTGCACCCGGCCGCCCGCTCTCTCTCTCTCTCCTGAGTCAGGCTGGCAGGTCCACACTAGAGGCTCTGCACCCGGCCGCTCTCTCTCTCTCTCTCTCCTGAGTCAGGCTGGCAGGTCCACACTAGAGGCTCTGCACCCGGCCGCCCGCTCTCTCTCTCCTGAGTCAGGCTGGCAGGTCCACACTAGAGGCTCTGCACCCGGCCGCTCTCTCTCTCTCTCTCCTGAGTCAGGCTGGCAGGTCCACACTAGAGGCTCTGCACCCGGCCGCCCGCTCTCTCTCTCTCTCCTGAGTCAGGCTGGCAGGTCCACACTAGAGGCTCTGCACCCGGCCGCTCTCTCTCTCCTGAGTCAGGCTGGCAGGTCCACACTAGAGGCTCTGCACCCGGCCGCTCTCTCTCTCTCTCTCCTGAGTCAGGCTGGCAGGTCCACACTAGAGGCTCTGCACCCGGCCGCTCTCTCTCTCCTGAGTCAGGCTGGCAGGTCCACACTAGAGGCTCTGCACCCGGCCGCTCTCTCTCTCTCTCTCCTGAGTCAGGCTGGCAGGTCCACACTAGAGGCTCTGCACCCGGCCGCCCGCTCTCTCTCTCTCCTGAGTCAGGCTGGCAGGTCCACACTAGAGGCTCTGCACCCGGCCGCCCGCTCTCTCTCTCTCTCCTGAGTCAGGCTGGCAGGTCCACACTAGAGGCTCTGCACCCGGCCGCTCTCTCTCTCTCTCTCTCCTGAGTCAGGCTGGCAGGTCCACACTAGAGGCTCTGCACCCGGCCGCTCTCTCTCTCTCTCTCCTGAGTCAGGCTGGCAGGTCCACACTAGAGGCTCTGCACCCGGCCGCTCTCTCTCTCTCTCTCTCTCTCTCTCCTGAGTCAGGCTGGCAGGTCCACACTAGAGGCTCTGCACCCGGCCGCCCGCTCTCTCTCTCTCCTGAGTCAGGCTGGCAGGTCCACACTAGAGGCTCTGCACCCGGCCGCCCGCTCTCTCCTGAGTCAGGCTGGCAGGTCCACACTAGAGGCTCTGCACCCGGCCGCCCGCTCTCTCTCTCTCTCCTGAGTCAGGCTGGCAGGTCCACACTAGAGGCTCTGCACCCGGCCGCTCTCTCTCTCTCTCTCCTGAGTCAGGCTGGCAGGTCCACACTAGAGGCTCTGCACCCGGCCGCCCGCTCTCTCCTGAGTCAGGCTGGCAGGTCCACACTAGAGGCTCTGCACCCGGCCGCCCGCTCTCTCTCTCTCTCCTGAGTCAGGCTGGCAGGTCCACACTAGAGGCTCTGCACCCGGCCGCCCGCTCGCTCTCTCTCTCTCTCCTGAGTCAGGCTGGCAGGTCCACACTAGAGGCTTAGTAACTACTCGCTTTATTTTTTTATTAAATCGGCTGCTAAAACTGGTTGCACCGCGATTACTCCGGCCATAACCATAACTAGATTGGAGGTGAAGTCATAACTGTAGGACAAGGGGCTAATCGATGATCAAAGATGAGAGTTCCATCGTCATGGTTATCATGCGCATTAGCTTAATGATGCTGTGGCAGAAGAAAACTATTCTGTGATTGGACATTACACCTACCTAATGTAATGAGTATTTAGTTGTTGTTGTTACTTACGTTGTAACTCTGTCCCCGACTCCCCGTTGGTGGAACCGCTTTTATTTGAGTAATGTGTAAATCACTACTTAATAAAGTAGTAACTAATTGTCGGAAATTGGTTTTAAGCCATAAATATTGGATCATCCGATTTCTTTCCAATTAAAAACACGGCATTTAAAAGTGAATTGTATCCTTTTAAATGTCCTTTTTTTAAATGAAAAATAGTGCTTGGGGAAGTACTTGAAAGTCCTTGAATTTCATTTTGCAATGTGTGTGGAGCCCCGGTCCTCACCCCTGACCCCTGACCCCTCTGTGACGTCCTCTGTGTCTGTGGAGCCCCGGTCCTCACCCCTGACCCCTGACCCCTCTGTGTCTGTGGAGCCCCGGTCCTCACCCCTGACCCCTGACCCCTCTGTGACGTCCTCTGTGTCTGTGGAGCCCCGGTCCTCACCCTGACCCCTGACCCCTCTGTGTGTGTGGAGCCCCGGTCCTCACCCCTGACCCCTCTGTGACGTCCTCTGTGTCTGTGGAGCCCCGGTCCTCACCCTGACCCCTGACCCCTCTGTGTCTGTGGAGCCCCGGTCCTCACCCCTGACCCCTCTGTGACCCCTCTGTGTGTGTGGAGCCCCGGTCCTCACCCCTGACCCCTCTGTGACCCCTCTGTGTGTGTGGAGCCCCGGTCCTCACCCTGACCCCTGACCCCTCTGTGACGTCCTCTGCAGGGAGGAACGGAGTGTCCATCACGCTGGTGACTCAGTACGACATCCACCTGGTCCACGCCATCGAGGGACAGATCCGTACGTCTTCACGTGACTTACATACATACTTACCTTTTTGCATTATCCTTCTTTAGCAACACACACACATAATTTCGATTCCCGGGCAGCGTGTCGAAGTGTCCTTGAGCAAGACACTTAACCCTGTAACGGCTCCCGATGAGCAGGTCGGCTCCTCGCACGGTCGCCTCTCCCATCGGTGGGTGAATGTGAGGAACAAATTGTAAAGTGCTTTGGATAAAAGATATATAAATGCACCATTTACACACACACACTTAAGGCCTCTGCATGCTACAGAAACTTCAGAGCAACTGCAACACAACATCGGCGCGATTTCAGCGCGGCTGTTTTAGAGGGTCTTGTAGACTGTGTTGCTTGGACGTTGCGTACATGTCCCTCAAATCTAACCTAAACAACCGTTGCGTTGATATTGCGTAGCAGTGATTGGTTGGTTAGCGAATGGGGGCGGGGCTGTCATAGAATAATATTAGTCCCGCAGAGAATACCATCCTCCATTGTTGTTTCCAGCGTTGACGCTAAATAATTGGCGTCACATAGCTCGCCTTTTTCTGAAAACCCAAGCACATATTGTTCCATAGCATACGCCTTCAGTTGATCATGACAAATCCTCTCTTACCATGACGATTAAAAAGCCTCCATAATTTAGTAAATAAAGCTGTAGCCAGCCAGCTAGCATTGGGTCTATTCAAAATGCTATCCACATTAGCTACATAGCTAACCAAGTAAATACAATGGTATCCGTCCTGAGGTAACGTTAAATACAACGTTTGCTAGTCGAAATGACTGGACACACACAGGGACAAGTTAAACATCAATCAATTAATTTATTCCAATAGGTAGTTTGAGCTGCATGTGAGCCGAGGTCCTCTCCATTGGAAACTAATGATGTTACGGTAACGTTAGCTCGAAAAGCACAGAAAGTTAAGCTGCTAGCAACAGACACTATAACACTTCCGGTCGGGGGTTTTCAAAATAAAAGAGCGACGTCTAAAATCACCGGAAATCCGTTTATTTTGTACATTATCTAACGTTAACACGAACCTAAACTAACTTTAGTTAAACTAACTTTGCGCGTCGATGTTGCAGAAGCATAAAGGCAGAGTGTCTAAAACACTGTTGCTTTGTCGATGTTGTGTTGCAGTTGCTTTGAAGTTTCTGTAGCATGCAGAGGCCTTTACGCCACATACACAGTGCAGCTAAATGCCGTTATCACTCATTTGAGTGCATGACCCCATCAAGTTCTTCATACAGTTTGCTTATGAAGGAGTGACCACATCCTACAACTGAAGTGACTTCCTGCTCGAGGCAGGTAGTGACTCCTGAGGTTTAGTGCAAAAATAGTGATATAATCTAGACCTATACGTTAGCCTACTTATTGTTGTCATGGAGAAATGAAAACAAAATGTGCGTTTTGTCGTTCTCGCTATAGTTACTGATTATATCCCCAAACGACTTGAGACGGCAGGTCCTTCGTGTGACATGTGTGTGTGGTATCTATCTAGTGACATCCATTTTTTTTAAATGTGTATAAAGACAGTTGATTGTAATTGAGGATTTGGGTCATTTTGTGGATATACTCTCATATGTCGCATAACATAGCAGCATATCGGCTGTTGCGTGACTGGTGGAGTGACTCACTGTACAAATGTATTTTCTCCACTTCGCCCAAGTGTGTACCATAAATATACACGCATTTTCTCCACTTCGCCCTAGTGTGTACCATAAATATACATGCATTTTCTCCACTTTGCTCAAGTGTGTACCATAAATAGACATTTTCTCCACTTCGCCCAAGTGTGTACCATAAATAGACATTTTCTCCACTTCGCCCAAGTGTGTACCATAAATAGACATTTTCTCCACTTCGCCCAAGTGTGTACCATAAATACACATTTTCTCCACTTCGCCCAAGTGTGTACCATAAATACACATTTTCTCCACTTCGCCCAAGTGTGTACCATAAATATACATTTTCTCCACTTCGCCCAAGTGTGTACCATAAATATACACGCATTTTCTCCACTTTGCTCAAGTGTGTACCATAAATATACAATTTTCTCCACTTCGCCCAAGTGTGTACCATAAATATACAAATTTTCTCCACTTTGCTCAAGTGCGTACCATAAATACACATTTTCTCCACTTCGCCCAAGTGTGTACCATAAATATACAAATTTTCTCCACTTTGCTCAAGTGCGTACCATAAATACACATTTTCTCCACTTCGCCCAAGTGTGTACCATAAATATATGCGCTAATTCTCCACTTTGCTTGTGTGCCATAAATATACGTGCAATTTCCCCACTTGGCTCTAGTGTGTAGTGTACCATAAATATATGCGCTCATCACTCTCGTCGAAGAGCACAGGATTGCATGCAGTGCCGCCCTCTCCCTCTAGGGGGCAGCGGAGCACCTCAGGTCAGCGGGTGGCATGTGGGCTGTACATCTTGATTAACCTTTTGAATGCCTCGCTGTCATACCTCCCATGGTTACAAAGCTCCCGTTTCCCCCCAGAGACCAAGCTGAAGGAATACCCCGTGGTGGAGAAGGACGTCCTCAAGATCCTGACTCAAGTCAACGTGACCAGACGAGAGTGTGACATCGTACGAACGCTTCCCTTATTCTGTTTAGACCGTAACACCAGTAGTGGAGTCTAGCTGTGACCTTATTCTGTTTAGACCGTAACACCAGTAGTGGAGTCTAGCTGTGACCTTATTCTGTTTAGACCGTAACACCAGTAGTGGAGTCTAGCTGTGACCTTATTCTGTTTAGACCGTAACACCAGTAGTGGAGTCTAGCTGTGACCTTATTCTGTTTAGACCGTAACACCAGTAGTGGAGTCTAGCTGTGACCTTATTCTGTTTAGACCGTAACACCAGTAGTGGAGTCTAGCTGTGACCTTATTCTGTTTAGACCGTAACACCAGTAGTGGAGTCTAGCTGTGACCTTATTCTGTTTAGACCGTAACACCAGTAGTGGAGTCTAGCTGTGACCTTATTCTGTTTAGACCGTAACACCAGTAGTGGAGTCTAGCTGTGACCTTATTCTGTTTAGACCGTAACACCAGTAGTGGAGTCTAGCTGTGACCTTATTCTGTTTAGACCGTAACACCAGTAGTGGAGTCTAGCTGTGACATTTTGAAAATTATAGTGTACCCTCTGCATATTTTTTATGTTCTTGACTGCAGGGGACTTTAAATATTGTCTTCACTACTAAATGCTCATTATCATCATTTGTCAGAAATAGTGCCACCCTGCAGGGTTTAGGCCACGCTCCCCAATAATAAGTGTACCCCACGCTCCCCAATAATAAGTGTACCCCAGCAAAAAGTAGACTACACCACTAACATCCTTATGTTCTAGTTGTCTGGCACATTGTTCCTTTACCAAACAGTTGGAATGGCTTTGAATTGTAGCCTACATGATGGATTATGGACATTAATATTTCCTCTGTTGGATGTAGAAACTGGAGTCGACGGACTTTGACGAGAAAAAGGAGGTCTACAAGAGAAAACAGATGATCTTGGACGGGAAGGTAAGGAGGTCTACAAGAGAAAACGGATGATCTTGGACGGGAAGGTAATGTCGTCGTCCCCTCGACGAGTCGTCCCCTCAGCCAGTGACCAGATCGGGCAAAGGTCTCTAAGCCCTTGCACTGCCACACTACAGAAGGTTAACCCTTTAATATCACCGTCGGTAGTGATAGTAAAGGGTTAACCTTCTGTAGTGTGGCAGTGAAAGGGTTAACCTGTGTATTGTGGCAGTGAAAGGGTTAATGGCGCATGTGTCTCTTGCCGTCCCAGGATCCGGACATGGAGGCCAGGAGGAGGGCGGAGCTGGACAAGATCAAGAGCGCAAAGAGGAAGTTCAAGGAGAGGATCCAAGAGAGCATTCAGAATGAACAGCGTATGAAGATGAAAAAGAAACCCATGAAGAAAAAACACATGCAAAAGAAAAAGTCTGAGAATGTGGCAAAATAAATGTATATATATTTGTTTTATTACATGTATATATGAATTGTGCAGTATTCTGGGAATATTTTGAATTTGTAATGTACACTTACAAATAAATCACAACGTGCAGAATTTTCCTTCCATGAAATAATTTGCTCAACTCGACATAATCAACCTTTTATTGATGGATTCAATTTGACAACAGAATCACACTGCAAGTAGCCTCATCATTCCAAGTGTGTTTTTTCACATCACATTAAGATGTCTATTCCATCGATGTTATGCCACTCGACTAAGAATCAAGGACATGGATGCAAATAGTTATGTATAATAAGAACTAACTCACAACGTGTCATCAGCTTCGAATAACTGCACATGGTTGCAGATGTTGTCTCGGCTCAATGGGATGTTTAAAAATAAAACACCAAAGTAATTTTTTTACTGCATCAACATTATACTTTGGGTAGAACAGGCTGATATGTAAAACGAATTGCACGGGTGAAATAACATGATTTAACAAAAGACAAGTCGATCAAAACAATCTCTAAGCATCATGTCATTCCAACCATGAACAGTTCTACTGGACATGTCATGATTGTCACATGTTGCGTTTACTGAAGTTAAAACCAGATGGGTCTCTTATCTACATGAAACTAAAACTAACCCACAGATAACAGAGCAGGTGAGGAATCTAAAGGGTTCAGAATACATCATTAAAAAAAAAGACAAAACGAGATGTTTCCTTGGTAAGAAAAAAGAAAATCCACAGAGGTCGTCACCGAGGATCGATTTAAAACCTGGAAGAACTCCGCCTTCCTGACGCTTGTGGTCCAACCCAAGTTTACATGGTAAAAGTACACAATGCAGATTATAATAATACCCACCCAAAGATAATGACATGGCACACAAATAAGCAAACTGTTCCAACGAAGCAAAGTAGGAGCAACTCAAGCGTTCATTATTAAATCACCAGGTCACACAATTAGAAGGGGGGGGGGGGGGGGGGGGGGGGGGAGACGACAACTTCTATGACATACAAAGATTAGAGAAGGCAAAAACTTAAAAAACAATCACAAATAAAATGTAGACAAAAAGGAAAGCAACTGCCAGCCTGGATTTGAGAAAGGAAGGTGGCTTTACAGCAGTCCATCCTTTGAGAAATCATACAGGACTATTTTTCACCAAGTTCAGTATTGTCAGGCATTATTAAAAAAAAGAAAATTACAAAATAGTTGATATTCAATGTATTTCTCTGAGCCCTCTGGTGTCTGAGGTTGGTATGTGTTGCTGGCATGTTGGGTTCACCTCCTGGGATACATTCAGCTTGTGCTGCGCCTGTGGACGGTGGTTCACTCGTTACGTTACGGTTGAATCCCTCACCGTCACCTGAATAGTACCAATCGGAGTTTTCGCTGTCATGCGTGTGATATATAGCGATCGTTTAGCAAAAAAAAAATTGTGTACAAATGCACTTCATAAATGGAGCCGTCAAAGCCGACTGTACAGGGACCAAATATGGTCCTCTTTTTAAGATCATTTTTTTATTTTAATATATTTTTTTAATCAAAGGGTATATTTGAGGCTTACAGCGTATCCCTCTCAGCCACCTTCCTTTTCTACTCCTTAACTACTCTGGATTGAATGCACCCACCTCCTGCGAATCACACTAAATAGTGTGTAAGTTCTATCCACTTCCTTATTATAACTTACCTCTTTGCTTCCCTTCATTTTAGATATGGGGGGGGGGGGGGGGGGTGTATAATGTGGACAAATTCCCCCTAAGCAAATCCTTCCTTTTAAAGCAGTTGCCATTCTAAGCAGACAAAGCATTTAAAAATGTGTGAAAATCCTCTGCCGTAAAAAGCACAACAGGCCCATAGCTCACCAACCCCCCCCCCCCCCCTGGAAAAAAAGAAAGACATTGAGTTAATGGTGTTTGATACTTAGATGTTTAGTTTTTGTGCTCTGCAGTAAGAAAGGTACTTTAAAAAAATATATAATAAAGAAAAAGAAAGAAAATAAATGGTCTCACGATCATGAACCTGTGGGATCCCGAGGATCATGCTTTGATACACCTTGGTCTGAAATCCCCGTGCCACTCCACCATGTAGTCAACCACCTGTTGTCACTTAAAGACCTATTGAATAAGCCAATGCTTCCCAAGGCAATCAAAGGCGTTTCAATTCAAAGTTCTTTAATGTCAGACTTAAGCGCAGAAACCTTTTATTCCCCCCAAACTCAAGAGGTGAACGACGAGAGGCGTCGACTGCCGCTCCTTTTCCAGAGGCCGCTGAGATTTGGGGGTCCAGTAGATCATCACGGCCACACCGCTCTTTTCCCGCAGAGATCAAATCCAAATAAGTCTCGGGGGGGCGTCAAACGGGGTCGAACGACCAAACGTCTTTGAGGTGAGGACTTTTTCCTGTGTTGCCCGTTGGAAGCTTTTCCTGTACGCCTCCCCCACCCCCCGACGAGCTTGAGGAATAACTTCTACGATATCAGCTTGAGCTCTGCGTCCTCTTCATCCTCTCCGTTCCTCTGTTTGTTCGAAAGAAACAGAAGTCCTCGGCGGACAGGGTTTCGGGGGGGGGGTTGTGGAAGGAGCGGGGTGGGTGTGGGGGGGTGAGGAGGGGCTTGTGAGATTCTTTCGTAGGGAGTAGGAGCCTCGCTTTGTTCGCCGCGAGAGACTGTTGAGGCCTCCCGCCTTCAACCCCTCCCTGGCAGCTCGACCGCACGCCGCCGCTATCTCCGCTTTCCTTCGGCACGTCCAAGTACGGGCGGTGGTCCCTCACATCCGCTCCATCGCTCTCGCTCTCTTGCCCTCTCTCGCCCTCTTCCTGCCCGTCTGTTCGTACTCTCTCTCCCCATCTTCTCTCTCTCGCTCGTGATTGGTTTGGTTTCGCTCTCCCGTTGCGTTCACACGGTGGTGCTTCATTTGTAGCAGAGGAAGACAGGTATCCATGTTTTGCTTTTATCGTTACCCAGATTAAAATGCTGACGAACTAAGCTCAGCTCAAGCCTAGCTCCCTTCTTCCGACAGCCTGGGAGGAAACAAGAAAATAGGGAGGGGGGGTCAACGTTAAGGTTGTGGCCCGGGGCTCCCCCTGTGTTCCACAAGAACAACCACATGACTTAAAAACAAGAACAACCACACGACTTAAAAACAAGAACAACCACACGACTTAAAAACAAGAACAACCACACGACTTAAAAACAAGAACAACCACACGACTTAAAAACAAGAACAACCACACGACTTAAAAACAAGAACAACCACACGACTTAAAAACAAGAACAACCACACGACTTAAAAACAAGAACAACCACACGACTTAAAAACAAGAACAACCACACGACTTAAAAACAAGAACAACCACACGACTTAAAAACAAGAACAACCACACGACTTAAAAACAAGAACAACCACACGACTTAAAAACAAGAACAACCACACGACTTAAAAACAAGAACAACCACACGACTTAAAAACAAGAACAACCACACGACTTAAAAACAAGAACAACCACACGACTTAAAAACAAGAACAACCACACGACTTAAAAACAAGAACAACCACACGACTTAAAAACAAGAACAACCACACGACTTGCGTTTCAAAATGCTCGTCTTACACTCTAGTACTGTGACAGTCCGGTCACTCCGCCATGCTGGTACGCGCGCTCGCCCTGGTAGGTGGAGTCTTGGGACAGAGCCACGTCAATCTGAGACTTGAACTCATCGCCCAGGTAACTATCCTGGAAGACGGGAAGACAACAAGCCCATTAACACTGATATAGAGGTTTCTTCTGCCAGTAAGGACCGTTGGTGACTCATGTTAGTACTCAGTAGAAACAGAGATACAAGTGTTTAAAATGTGTTATTACTCAGTAGAAACAGAGATACAAATGTTTAAAATGTGTTATTACTCAGTAGAAACAAAGATACAAGTGTTTAAAATTTGCTATTAGTTGAGTAAAAAAAATAAAAAGGGTACAGGTGTTTCAGCCCACGTCTGGTTTCGACTCCTCTATAATTAAATACTATAAACAGCTGCTCTCCAATCCTTCCTTGAGGTGCGAACCCCACCTCCTTGCTATAGACCTGTTCGCTGTTTACAAACAAACAGTGTTCGAGTCAATCAGCAATACCAACTGAGTCATGTGACTAAGCTGCCCACTACCTGTGAGCTGCTGCGCTAAAAAGAAGTACGACAGGGCTCTATGGAGAAACCATGACACTCCCCTGACTAACAGTATAATGGAGCTCTATGGAGAAACCATGACACTCCCCTGACTAACAGTATAATGGAGCTCTATGGAGAAACCATGACACTCCCCTGACTAACAGTATAATGGGGCTCTATGGAGAAACCATAACACTCCCCTGACTAACAGTGTAATGGAGCTCTATGGAGAAACCATGACACTCCCCTGACTAACAGTATAATGTAGCTCTATGGAGAAACCACGACACTCCCTTGACTAACAGTATAATGGGGCTCTATGGAGAAACCATGACACTCCCCTGACTAACAGTATAATGTAGCTCTATGGAGAAACCATGACACTCCCCTGACTAACAGTATAATGTAGCTCTATGGAGAAACCATGACACTCCCCTGACTAACAGTATAATGGGGCTCTATGGAGAAACCATGACACTCCCCTGACTAACAGTATAATGGGGCTCTATGGAGAAACCATGACACTCCCCTGACTAACAGTATAATGGGGCTCTATGGAGAAACCATGACACTCCCCTGACTAACAGTATAATGGGGCTCTATGGAGAAACCATGACACTCCCCTGACTAACAGTATAATGGAGCTCTATGGAGAAACCATGACACTCCCCTGACTAACAGTATAATGGAGCTCTATGGAGAAACCATGACACTCCCCTGACTAACAGTATAATGGAGCTCTATGGAGAAACCATGACACTCCCCTGACTAACAGTATAATGTAGCTCTATGGAGAAACCATGACACTCCCCTGACTAACAGTATAATGGGGCTCTATGGAGAAACCATGACACTCCCCTGACTAACAGTATAATGGGGCTCTATGGAGAAACCATGACACTCCCCTGACTAACAGTATAATGGAGCTCTATGGAGAAACCATGACACTCCCCTGACTAACAGTATAATGTAGCTCTATGGAGAAACCATGACACTCCCCTGACTAACAGTATAATGGAGCTCTATGGAGAAACCATGGCACTCCCCTGACTAACAGTATAATGTAGCTCTATGGAGAAACCATGACACTCCCCTGACTAACAGTATAATGGAGCTCTATGGATAAACCATGACACTCCCCTGACTAAAAGTATAATGGGGCTCTATGGAGAAACCATGACACTCCCCTGACTAAAAGTATAATGGGGCTCTATGGAGAAACCATGACACTCCCCTGACTAAAAGTATAATGGGGCTCTATGGAGAAACCATGACACTCCCCTGACTAAAAGTATAATGGGGCTCTATGGAGAAACCATGACACTCCCCTGACTAAAAGTATAATGGGGCTCTATGGAGAAACCATGACACTCCCCTGACTAACAGTATAATGGAGCTCTATGGAGAAACCATGACACTCCCCTGACTAAAAGTATAATAGAGCTCTATGGAGAAACCATGACACTCCCCTGACTAACAGTATAATGGGGCTCTATGGAGAAACCATGACACTCCCCTGACTAACAGTATAATGGGGCTCTATGGAGAAACCATGACACTCCCCTGACTAACAGTATAATGGGGCTCTATGGAGAAACCATGACACTCCCCTGACTAACAGTATAATGGGGCTCTATGGAGAAACCATGACACTCCCCTGACTAACAGTATAATGGAGCTCTATGGAGAAACCATGACACTCCCCTGACTAACAGTATAATGGAGCTCTATGGAGAAACCATGACACTCCCCTGACTAACAGTATAATGGAGCTCTATGGAGAAACCATGACACTCCCCTGACTAACAGTATAATGTAGCTCTATGGAGAAACCATGACACTCCCCTGACTAACAGTATAATGGGGCTCTATGGAGAAACCATGACACTCCCCTGACTAACAGTATAATGGGGCTCTATGGAGAAACCATGACACTCCCCTGACTAACAGTATAATGTAGCTCTATGGAGAAACCATGACACTCCCCTGACTAACAGTATAATGGAGCTCTATGGAGAAACCATGGCACTCCCCTGACTAACAGTATAATGTAGCTCTATGGAGAAACCATGACACTCCCCTGACTAACAGTATAATGGAGCTCTATGGATAAACCATGACACTCCCCTGACTAACAGTATAATGTAGCTCTATGGAGAAACCATGACACTCCCCTGACTAACAGTATAATGGAGCTCTATGGATAAACCATGACACTCCCCTGACTAAAAGTATAATGGGGCTCTATGGAGAAACCATGACACTCCCCTGACTAAAAGTATAATGGGGCTCTATGGAGAAACCATGACACTCCCCTGACTAAAAGTATAATGGGGTTCTATGGAGAAACCATGACACTCCCCTGACTAAAAGTATAATGGGGCTCTATGGAGAAACCATGACACTCCCCTGACTAACAGTATAATGGAGCTCTATGGAGAAACCATGACACTCCCCTGACTAAAAGTATAATAGAGCTCTATGGAGAAACCATGACACTCCGCTGACTAAAAGTTGTTTCAAACGAAAATTTTGCATTTAGCCAAATCAACACGGCTGTGAGTGTGAGTCTTTCACCTTTTACATATCTAGCTTTGGCATGGATTGATTGTTTAGATGCCTAGCATGGATAACAAATATATTGTAGTCTGTGTCAGGATCGAGCAGGTTTTTTGCTAATATAAGACTATCCATAAAAGTATCTATCTATCTATAATTCAATCTATTGTAAATTACTTAAACAGCATCTACTATGTACTTATCTACTGTGCTAAAGTGAGGTTCTTCGATGTGTGCACAAAGGGAATGCCATCACATTCCTCACAACAGCCACAACAGGAGACTGTGTCCTCAGCTTTTCTAAACTGTTGAACTAAGCCGTAATTCTAGACCACAAGTCTTAGGCTATGGTTAGACTAGTGTATTCCTGGCGTTTTTTTATACGTTTTTGACGACGTTTGATGTCCTATCTACACAGAAATGCGTTTTTTGGCGTTTTTTTGTGGATACGGCTGAAACGCAAAATTGTGTTTGCGTTTGGAGATACGCAAAAAAAACGCTTCGACAACAGCGTGTAGTCAGCACGGAGCAGTTGTTGCGAAAACGCCCATGCGCAGTAGATACCATCTGCGTGCCCTTCCGGTGACAACAGTGTGTGTGTTTGGGACAGAGCTCCGTGTCCCAAATAGCTTCAGCTACCATGTGTTGTCAAGTTATTGTTATAAGGACCCCAGTCCAAGCTACAGCCCAGCACCATGCCATGGGAATACTATTTACTAAATTATGGAGGCTTTTTAATCGTCAAGGTAAGAGAGGATTTGTCATGATCAACTGAAGGGGTATGCTATGGAACAGTATGCTTGGCTACTACTTGGGTTTTCAGAAAAGGTACATTTAGCTGTAAAAGCCCGATCAAGTTCTGTAACACTGTTAACAGTTTGAGTGCCAGCCATTTAACATTGGAAACCCCATTGGATGCCAGCACCCACTTCAATGATAGCGTTGTGAACGCATAATCTCTCTCCTAAATTATGGCTATGTGTCTAATCTGCCTGTCGTTTATCAATGACTTGTTTGCAGTCAACATTGTCGAAACGGATTGTATTGGTTCATTTTCGTTTTATAGCATTTTGAAAAGCCCTCGTTTAAGGAAAATATATAGATTCAGTGATAAACGGCATTTACTGGAATATTCTAGAATACACAAAAACGGTCATTTTTCGGCCTTTTAACACTTTCACTGCCACTCACAAGATATCTCGGGTTTCCGATAGTTATGTTGAAAGCCACTCACGAGATTTCTCGGAATTTCTCTTTTTTTCTTTTTAGCGATCTGAAATCATTGCATCACGCGAGCCTACCCGAGTATACCCGAGCGCCGCCGGCGATCAAATGTGGAAAAAAGCACCCCCTATCGTCTCCCAGATGACATAAGGGATTTTGGAATGGACTCAATGAAAATGGATGGGGAAAAAAATCCTGTACTCCACATTTTCCAGTCCACTGATGCAGCCGGGGTTATCAGAGTTCATTCTGGATCCTCTGAGACCCGCGGAATCATGTACTGCACTGTACACACGTTGGATCCATAATACACTTATCGATTTTTTCGAATGGTGATCAGGAATTGGAATATACCAGTTGGATACCATCTGATGTCAGGTAAGGAATCTATGTTATCAGTGTTAGGATAATCAGACTAATTTTGATGAAGATATAAGCTGTTTTGTGAAATGGGCTCTTTCGGTTTCACTGTAAAAGTCCAAGAGGAAATGAACACGGCGATTATCCGTGCGCGGCTCGAATGTGCTTGCGTGCACGTATAATATTGATCATCTAGCGTTTATTTGAAAACGATTCATAAATAGGCCGACAAATATCAACGTTCTGGAATATTCCAGTAAAAGACGATTATCATAGAATGGTCTAGAATGGACTGTTTTTTTACCTCAAAACGGGTGCTTTTCAAAATGCTCTCAAACGGAAATGAAGCGATAAAAAACCAATCTGCCTTGACAGCACTGACTGGAAAAGGATTCTTTGATAAGCGACGGGCAGATTAGACACATAGCCATAATTTAAAACATAGATTAGGCGATATTAAGGTTAACATTGGCGCCGATGGTGGCATTGAAGCGCTATCTCTGGCGCCACCTCGTGGCACTCAAAGTGTTAATAGTTTTCAAATAAACGCTAGATTATCGATAGTATATGTGTACTTATGCACGCTATAGAGGCGGGCTGAAAAATCTATTCTCTCATTTCCTCATCAGGAATCACCGTGCACACACACACACGCACATAGGGCAAACGCTTATATCTCAGTGAAAACAGGTCTGATTAACCTAAGACTGGTAAAATAGATTCCTTACCTGAGATCAGATGTTATCCAAAAAGATTATTCCAATTCCTGATCGCCATTCCAAATATCGATCACGCTTATTGATTACAGCGTTGGTACTGTAAATACATAATCCACGCTGTTCTGAGGGCCGGCGATCACTTAGTCTCTTCAGATGCCTTGACGGAAAAGTAAAATGAGGAAACTGACCACTCCCCCTGCATCAATCTAAAGTAATGGGGTGCAGTTACACAGGGAGAGACGATAGAGGGCGGTATCTTCCCAATTGAGCTCAGAGACTCTGCAGCACTAACCCGAGGCTCGATTGATGAAATATGAATTCAAATCGCCAATAAAAAAAAAAACGGCAAACAGACGCTATATAGCGTCGGGGGCACTCAAAGGTCGGCATGAACTAACGACTTATAGCGTTCGTGGCATCCAATGTGTTAAGGGAGATGTCAATCTGTTGTTGACGGTGGTTGGAGAGTTTGCGCATGCGGGGTAAGGGAGAGGTGGGCCAACGCGTCATCGGTTCAGGAGAAGACGTATCGCTTGTAAATATGGTGGTGCAACGACCAAAATCGTCTTAGTCTGGACATGGCCTTAAAGTCTGGTATCTTAACCATAACCATGTTTAGACTTTGCGTTAGCCTCGTTTCTGATCCCATTTCTGAAGAAGCATTTTCATTGGCTCAGTGACAACATAAAAGAAGCTTGATTCCTCCTGCTCCTGGCAGAATGCAGGTCTGCCCGTTGCAATGATCAATGATCAATTCCTCAATCCCTTGCAACGTATCATTTTCCTGTCTGTTAATTGTTTGATTCACTTTGAATAAAACCGTTGAAAGTTGTTTCTACCTTTCATTATTGGATATTATTGATAACCATGACAATTTGGATATTGAATATAGTCGGATATAAGAGTCAATTTGGGTGATGGAATATCCCACAATTTGATTGACGCAACGCGAGTAAATATCTCACATCTGCCCCGTTGTTCTGACCAGGATTACGCTCCTTTCTGCCGCGGTAATGCGCGCGCACACAGAGTCTGACTTATACAGCAAGCAGGTCTATAGGATAATGATATTTGACAGCAGTCAGTCAGTTACCTGGGATAGCTCGGGCTGGGAGAGACCAGGCTGGCTCATCTGAGAGGGTTGACTCATGGAGATGTACCCCTGGGTCAGAGGCCCCTGAGAGAAGGGCTGGGACGCCCCGTCCTGGCTGGCCTGGCTGCTGGGGCCGTTGCCCTGGCTGGTGCCTTGGTTACCCATGCCACGGGTCCTCTGGCGTCCGCCGCGCCCAGGCTTGCCCTTCATAGCACCGCGACCTGGGTAACGAAGGATTCAGTGAGACGGCTCAAGACTCTCGACTTTTACCTACTTAAGGAGAGTAGTACGTATTCAAAATGCAAGATTCCACCCGATGCAGGGGGTCTGAACAAACAACGATAACCACAACACAGTTCACAGTTCTCACCAATACGGCCCTTATTGGTAAGCAGGGGAGGAAATTAGGCCACTTTACTCGCCAAATGAGAGTATTTTTTACGTTTGGCGAGTGATTCATGAAGACCACTCGCCAGTCTGGCGAGTTGACAGTGCCACGAGAGCACTGCACAAGACCCGCGGACATATATAATGTTTAATAAAAGTTCCCGCAGTACTGGCCAACCCGCGGACATATTAATGTTTAATAAAAGTTCCCGCAGTACTGGCCAACCCGCGGACATATATAATGTTTAATAAAAGTTCCCGCAGTACTGGCCAACCCGCGGACATATATAATGTTTAATAAAAGTTCCCGCAGTACTGGCCAACCCGCGGACATATATAATGTTTAATAAAAGTTCCCGCAGTACTGGCCAACCCGCGGACATATATAATGTTTAATAAAAGTTCCCGCAGTACTGGCCAACCCGCGGACATATATAATGTTTAATAAAAGTTCCCGCAGTACTGGCCAACCCGCGGACATATATAATGTTTAATAAAAGTTCCCGCAGTACTGGCCAACCCGCGGACATATATAATGTTTAATAAAAGTTCCCGCAGTACTGGCCAACCCGCGGACATATATAATGTTTAATAAAAGTTCCCGCAGTACTGGCCAACCCGCGGACATATATAATGTTTAATAAAAGTTCCCGCAGTACTGGCCAACCCGCGGAAATATAGAATGTTGAATAAAAGTCCCGTGGTACTGGCCATCAGTCAAGGAAGCACTCGCAAACAGATAACGTTAAACACAGAAGATGGAAAACAGACAGACTGAGCAACGGGGAACTGCATCCAACCCTAGTACAACTCTCGAGTCCAAGGCAAGGACACATTTAAATTACAGAGGTGTATGTTAGTCTATTGCGCACCGGACTACGACGTAAGGTTAGACATTTTATTTCATGCTCAAAAGCCCCTGGCTTGCACATCGCAGTCACGAAAGGGGCTATAGCTCAACCAGTGCACAACAGCAGACCAACCCAACTGACGTTACCACAACACTTGACGACAGCACTGTCGTAAGGCCACCGTGCCGTCTTAAAGGCACAGTGAACACTCGGATGCATACACAACATTGACGTGGCTTGACAACCGAGGTTCCAAAGTTAACTTGATTGACTGATTGAAAACTTTATTAACAGATTGCAGAATGGGTACAATACAGTACGGCTCAATACACACAATTGTTAAGGGGATGCAGACCTGAGAAAGACTTTCATCTTGTTTACATCAGGGTCCCCCATTTTCAATTCATCATAACATATGACATACACGACATACAGATAGACAGTACTGCTACATCTATACATTTCACATCTATCTATCTATACACTTCACAACATACTTCGGTTTTTTTCTTTCACTGCCCAACCCAGTCCAACCCAGCATCTTTCACTGCCCAGTTCAGCCCAACCCAGTCCAGAATAGATCCCTCTTTCATGTTAATATGTGTTATGCTAATATTGTGAAGAGTAGATACTGTTATTAATGTTTTATGCTAATAAATATTTTAAAGAGTAGAGACACGGTGTGATTATTACTATGATTGAAAATCAATTTAGACGAAGACATACAAAAAAGTAATTATCACAATTAGCGATTTTTTTTGGCTGGTAAAAAATCAGTTTGTCTGGTAAAAAAAATCAGATACTCGCCAGTTGGCTGGTAAGCCAAAAAGTTAGTTTCCTCCCCTGTTGGTAAGCTACCTCCTTATACTACATCATTATTGGTAAGCTACCTCCTTATACTACATCATTATTGGTAAACTACCTCCTTATACTACATCATTATTGGTAAGCTACCTCCTTATACTACATCATTATTGGTAAGCTACCTCCTTATACTACATCATTATTGGTAAGCTACCTCCTTATACTACATCATTATTGATAAGCTACCTCCTTATACTACATCATTATTGATAAGCTACCTCCTTATACTACATCATTATTGATAAGCTACCTCCTTATACTACATCATTATTGATAAGCTACCTCCTTATACTACATCATTATTGGAGTGGAATTTTGGAACCTGTTCTAGTGACTGGCTGGTCCTTAACTCTTTGACTGCCACGCTGTTATTCCATCTTTACTCCCTGGAGCCAGCTTTTTTGACAATTTTCACGATGTTTGCAGACCCATCGTATATTCTATATTATAGCTATGGAGACAATAGTATGGCTCATTTGACAGGCACTATTTATACTCCAACAGGGGAAAAAACGTTTATTTCTACATGCCTTCGTTCGTGCGCTATCCCATGCTAAAAACCCGTTCTCAAAATAAGTCTCGTTTTCTGGAACGCGAGATATGTGTTTTGTGCAGTATGCGCATAGTCGTGCGGGTTGCTCGCCTGAAACCTATATTATTTCCAGGTCAAAGGTAAACACGACGTTATATGGAATGTTTCTGTTCACAGGGCCAGAAACACCGTCGGATAATTACAAAGGCATGTTTTATGATGGGGTTCGGTAAAATTACCATTGTCAGCAGGTCCACCAAAAATGACGATGGATGGATCGTCACCGTTTGTCCTCTTCATAATGATCTCCAATAGTTCGCTCTAGGCGATCGCCATTGCCGAACGTTAGCTGGCTCGTAACTCGGCAACAGATGTTGCCTCCTCGGCGGTTTGACTATAGTATTTTTATGATTTACCAGAGGTGCCGAGTCCGGTGTAGTTTGGTGAAAACGCACGTTATCATCCATAAGTGTGATAGTTTTGTCCTCTTCATAAGTCTCCAAAAGTCGCGATCGCCATTATACCTCTCTACTCGCTGCTCTCTAGTCCTGCGGCACTGCAGGAATCCCCTGTTGGCGGCATGGGGGGGGGGCCCACACTAAACTAGCCCAGTTGAAAAGGTAGGTGATGCTTCCACCTGTCGGGATTCAATCGTCATTTCAATTCTAACTAACACAGAGGTCCCTAGAACACACACTAAGGTCCACGTGACTGTTTAGAATAATAATGATCAAAAAAAGGAAAAACTAAAACAACGGTTTCTCATTTTTGGCACTCAAGCGCTGGTTTTCAAAAACTAGATATCTCGTTTTCGGCGCTCAATGAGTTATGGCGCTTTCACATATAGTTTTGGTGGACTCGGTGCGATTCGGGGGGTGAAGTTGCAACATTGTTGCATTCTTCATTTGGTTCGTCTGCATTCACATTGCAATTTGTCAAGCGCACCAAACTTTCTGAACAATGTCACGCGGTCGAAAAGGGCGCTCGCCTATTGGACACAATAGGAGTGGAAATGTGTGTGCGTGACTACGAGCCCTAACGTGTGTGTGTGTGTGTGTGTGTGTGTGTGTGTGTGACTGGAGGCGGAGGCGGTGCTGGTGATGCCTTCTGATGGGTCTCATCTTCGAAAGACTCAAGGATATGTTTCGGGCTGGATGTGGGTCTTTCTTGTACCAAGTATAACGTCCAGCCAGGTCATCATACCAACCGACACTGGCCGTCTATCTGACGCAGATAATAAACTATAGATTTATATGGAATTCGTTAAACGGATCCGTCGTCTTACTTATTATTAAACAAATTATACATTTTTCCCAAATGAAGGTTGAAAGTCTGTCTCCGTCACAAGCGTAATGTAGGATAGACCGGTCTATAGAGAGAGAGCACAACTCATTGACTGCCTTAAATTAGCACACACAAATCATCTCCAACTAAGGTTATTTATTTAAATTGTTCCTGTTAAATAATTTTTTATTTTTTTTGATCCACTTTTTCTCCCATTTTCTATTTTTTCTCCCATCCCAATTTCGTATCATCCAATTAAACCCTCCCCTGTCACGAACGCTGTTTCTTGCCTCCCACAAGCCGGCTGCAATGTGGACTAAGTCATACATAGCACAAGTCCCCTCCGGTACTTGAGGTAACAGCAGTCACATCTTTTCACCTGCGCAGCTCGATCTCTCAGTGTCGAGGAGTAACGCGTGGGAGGCTCACGCTGCCCCCGACACTTCCTGATTCTACTGCGCAGGCGCACCAACCGACTTGTAGGAGTCGCTTGTTCACAACGTTCGATCCCCACCCTTCAGTTTTCCCTCCCCGTAATACGGCCAATGTGTATTACTGCGGACGACCAGCTAAACTGAAAACAATGTGGAGAGCTGGATTCCAACACGCGAATCCTAGCGTCTCCACACTGGTGGCGAGTGCCTTGCCCACTACACCACCTAGCCGCCCCGTTAATTAATTATTTTTAATAGACCGGTCTATCTCTCTCTCTTGATAGACCGGTCTATCCTACATTACAAGCAACCAATGAGTCTATTGATTGATTGATTGATTGAAAACTTTATTAACAGATTGCAGAATGGGTACAGTACAGCTCAATACATACAATTGTTAAGGGGATGCAGACCAGAGAAAGACTTTCGTCTTGTTTACATCAGGGTCCCCCATTTTCAATTCATAGTGACATTTATGACATACCAGATTTGCAAATACAGTACTGTTTGTGATACAAAAAGAGTCCAGAAAAGAGAGTATATACATTTGACGTAGAAACTGTACATTGGAGGAGGTTATCTCTGCAATATATCTGACGGCCACGGATAATAAACTATAGATTCAATGTCAACGCCTTTTAAATATAATCAAAACGTTCCCGCATTTCTGTCCGCTTTATCATTTTATGACAGACATCTGGTATAGTGTATGTGTCAATAATAACGAGTTGAGTTCTAACAAAGACCAGGCAGGCTGTGCTTCATCTCGCTATTCAGCCCAATGCATGAATGCTGAGTCTGGCATCAGTTTGCTTACATCAAACGCAATTTCTGCAGTATTATTAATTTGCTCAAACGTGGCCTCACACGGTGCCAACTGCAGGTCTCGCCATCTCAAAGATGACAGAGCATACATACATATGCAGCAGCATCCCCCTGTTTGGTTGCTCAATGCTGTAAAATATTACATAAATAATTTTTATGAACGATATTTGAGGAGCCTAATAACAGGGACTTTCATTCATCTTCTTTGCATTTGTGCCCGTTTTACGAGGAACGTATAAAAGTGGTATGCTCCCTGCTGTTTTACAGAGGCCGTCAGTGGACAATACTGTGTTTAGCCGATATTAAATAGTCGAATTGTTTTTTCAGCCTGTTTTTCAGCCGTTTTATTTACCGCTGTGTTTGTTTTGTTTCTTTCTACCCAAGATGCACAGTTTATCAGGTCACTTCTTATATTTGGTCCGATGAAGCGAACCGAGACCTACGTTTTCAGGCAGATCAGAGTTCGACTGAGCATTCACACCACCCCAAAAAAAGCGGACTATCCGAGGAAACGAACTCTGGTCCGATAGTCCGGACCAAACAGCTCTGGTGTGAAAGCACCCTTAAGGTCCCTCTCGGTTGGCTTTCGAGTTTAAATAAAGGTTTGAAATGAAATAAACAGCTGTATTTCACCTGCAGCGGGGCCGTTGGTTTGGCCCATGTATCCAGGTGGAGGCAGGGGCGGCATGACCAAGTTGAAGGGTATGGGGCTGTTCATAGCAGCCATGTGGCCCGGCCCGGCCCCAATCATGCCTATCTGGTCATGGGTCTGGAAGTACATGTTGGCTGGACGTCCAGCTGATGGGACAGACAAACACAGATGGATTATAAATAGATTATCCTGGAAGTCAGGATTATTTGACTTTACTGATAATAATAATAATAATTGCATAGCACCTTTCATACAGAAACTGCAGCTCAAAGTGCTTCACGTCAGCATAAAATAAGCACATAAAGTGCAGACATATAAAATCAAATCTTTTCAGATTAGGATCTAACATCCCAACAGGCCACCTTGTTTATAGTTTGATTCAGTTTTAAATAGACACTAATAAAAAGAGTAAAGTAAAATAGACAGAGTAAAATAGTGCAATACAATAAAATAGAATAGAATAGACATAAAATGAGCACATAAAGTGCAGACATCAATAAAATAGTTCTGGATTACTGTTTAACAGTTTAAAGTAGTCACATATGGGGCATTCCGTTCACAAAACCCTGGATCTCATAGGGAGTCGCTTCTCTCAGCTACCGATGAGCAGCGACAGTCTCCTCGTTGGGAAACAGCACTTGGATGTGGCCGATGTGAAGCAGCGACAACACAGATGAACTCGCATATGGCGACATGGAAGAGACCATCAGGTATGATGCATCCGGGTCAACTCAAAAGAAACAAGATGGCGATGCCAAAGAACCCAGAGCTGGGGTGTAGAGAATATGGGATGGTGGCTCAGTTAGGCCTTTTATTGTTTTAAATGTATTGTTGATTTTGAATTCATTGTGAATTTGTTATGCTAGTTTGTTATTTTTGACGTGTTGGAAGCCGGGGGCGTTAATCTTAACTCATTCAGTGCCAACCACGAGATTAGTTGGGTTAACTCGCCATGCGTTGAGTGCCAAGACCAGAGAAAACTCGGGTTTTAATACTTATTTCTTTTATTAGCAATATCCATACATTTTTCATCCATCCAGCCTGACGTTATCATTGGGAATGGGTCTGAGTTCGAAAAGGGCAAATACCGCCGCCTATCGTCTCCCGGATGCAGGGCTGTACAGTGCAACATATATATCGCACGTGCTACAGCAACAGCGGTCTGTGCGATGAATGGATTTACTTCAGTAGCACTGGTGCGATAGGCATTCGGTTCATATTGATACTCTTATTTTGAAAATCCTGTCACAGGTCTCATTTCCGCCTAAGCGCAGCTCCAGTCATAATATCTGGGCTCCGGCAGCTAGCAACGCTCAGGTTCATATGATACTCTTATTTTGAAAAAACCCATAGCAACTCCGTGATGTCATATCCGCCCCAGACCGTGCTTCTGCCTTCTGCTCTCAGCCGAGCGGAGCTGCACAGCAGTGCAGCTATTTTGCAATCCGAAATAAGTCTGTGGTGTTTTTCTTCTTCTCACAACGGGTCAAATGCATCTAACACGCTTTGCATCGTCGCCATTCCTTTATGCCCACATCGCCCGAAATGAACGTTACATTAGCATAAGCTAACAAGCTAATCCTGATCAGAGGCAGAGCCATAGAGACAGTGTGGCCTGGGGAAAGGGTGTGTGTGTGTGTCGAGAGGAGTGGAAGTTTGAAGACAGACTGGACTACAATATGATGCGGGGGTGGTGAGTTGAAACAGTGTGAATGAATGAAAACTTTATTTAACAGATTGTAGAATGGGTACAATACAGTACGGCTCAATACACACAATTGTTAAGGGGATGCAGACCAGAGAAAGACTTTCGTCTTGTTTACATCAGACATGTTTACTCCATTGTGTGTGTATCCCAACCGACCCCACTTCTATGTTTCAATAAATTATTTGCATTTAAAACTATTAACGCTGACTCATTCCTTCAGTCCACTCAAAATTATGCTAATATTCCTTATGTTGTTTATGATATTAATTGAAAATAGCATATGAGAGTATTATAGTAATAATAACACATGGCGATATACTAAAAAGCTATTTATAATTTTTGGCTGGTAAAAAATCTGCCTTTTTTAAATCTACCAGCCAAATGGCTGGTAAGTCAAAAAGTTATGTTTGTTCCCTGACTGCAACTAAATAACACAAATACAATAGGCACATTTGTGACTGTTACAAATATAACACATTTTATACTTGTGCTACAAGATTTTGGCCAGTGCTACAAAACGATCAACCTCTGTAGCACCAGTGCTATGTGCAAAAAAAGTTAATGTACAGCCCTGGGATGGTATTGCACATCATTGGATTGGATTGGCTGGGACTGTGCATCAGAAAAAAACTCTGGTCCCGGGGTTTCCCTTCTCGGGCAAGCAGTAGTTGTTACCACATTCACTGGGGAGGCTGGGAGCAGCATCGATTATGTGTTTTGGACTATAACGTTGGATCAATAAACGCGATCAATATTTGGAATGGCAATCAGGAATTGGATTAATCTTTTTGCAGAACATCTGATGTGAGGCAAGGACTCTATGTTACCAGTCTTGGGTTAATCAGATGTTTTTTTTCTCCGCCATCGCAGCGTGTGTGTGCGCGCAACGTTAGCGCTGACAACGGCATGGATAATCGATTTTTCAGCCCGCTTCTCTAGCGTGCATAAGTACACATATACTATCGATAATCTAGCGTTTATTTGAAAACGATTCATAAATCAGCCGAAAAATTACAACATGGTTTGTGTATTCCACTAAAGAGCTATTATCGCGGAATTTCTCTGGAATTACTAGACATCTCCAAAACTATACTCATATTCAAAACGGTATAAAATGGAAATGTACCAATGAAAAAACTATCCGTTTCGTACATGTTGACTGCAAGCAAGTCATTGATAAGCGACGGGTGTATTAGACACATAATTTAAGATATAGTTTAAGCGTTCACAAATTTACCCATCCTCCCATTGACTTCAGTGTTGGCACGCTAGCCCTAATATGGTCATAAGGGCGTGGCTCTGAATGTGTTAATGGCTGAAGCTGCTATGAATGTACTGAAGATTATAGAGACAGGAAGCCCATATTAAAGTGTTATGTATTGGATGTGCACTGTTAATTAATGCTTGTATATCTAATCTTGTGTTGTCATGTTTGTTTATGTGTTTGTTTAAAAAATAATAAAAAAATAAAATACAAGTATACAAACCTAATAATACTCGAGTAAAGTACAAATCCCCAAAAACAGCACTTAAGTATTGTAACAAAGTACTTTACCCCCCTGGGGACAAGGTAGAGGGTGGGGGTGGCTTAGCAAATAATAAGAAGGAACCCTTATAACCAGGGGTGTGTTGGATGAGGTTTGAGGGGGAGAACACCAGATGCCTGTTGGAACGCCACTCTGTCCGGTTTGATGCTCATTTCACTTTCTATTTAGTCTATTATGAGTTCATCAGTCTGCTGTCAATGCTCAGTAGAATAGAATAGGATGGTAATTGTGTTGGTAAATGTTTAGATCTCTCTCAGTCTCTTTTCAAAATGTTCTCTCTCCTACTTCCCATCTCTGTTAGATGAGTCTAGGTTTACAACGTACATCATGCCAGTTAGGGTACCTTATGTATACAGACACTCATCTGCACCTTTGATTACACTGCCTACTTGCTCATATACTTATATTCAGAGTTAATCATATAGTTTACACTGCTTTTTCTACTGTACTAGTTTTATTGTCTATATTTATGTCTTCTACTATTACCATACCTGTACCCCCCCCCCCTCCCCCATGGTGCCTGAATTCCCCCAAGGGGATCAATAAAGGAATATCTTATCTTAGGTGAAGGGAATATTTAGAGAGTTCCCTTCATACTAGTGAGGTTTAATCAAAAAAATTTAGTTGTCTGGAATGCCATGCCTTTGCTGAAATTGTAACCTTTAGAACTTGAAAGACATGTAAACAGTGTTCATAATGAATACTAATTACTAATTAAATTGTTAATCATTTGATTATTGGTAAGCTACCTCCTTATACTACATCATTATTGGAATGGAATTTTGGAACCCGTTCTAGTGACTGGCTGGTCCTTAACACTTTGAGCGCCACTCACGGCTAATCTCGGGTTTACGATTGTGACGTTGAAAGCCAC
Organism: Notolepis coatsorum; assembly: GCF_963971535.1. Taxonomy (NCBI): domain Eukaryota; kingdom Metazoa; phylum Chordata; class Actinopteri; order Aulopiformes; family Paralepididae; genus Notolepis; species Notolepis coatsorum. The sequence continues at coordinate 207,798,524 of NC_140167.1, forward strand.
ATCACGGCTTTTCTCTGGATTTATTTTAATTTTTTTTATTAGCGATCTGAAATCATATTGCATCACGCGAGCCTACCGTTGGAGATCCAGGGGCCGCCGGCGATCAGATGTGGAAAAAAGCGCCCCCTATCGTCTCCCAGATGGTAAATCACCCTTTTGGAATGGACTCAATGAAAATGGATGGGGGGAAAAAAAAATTCCAGTCCACATTTTCCAGTCGACTGATGCAGCCGGAGTTACCAGAGTTCATTCTGGAGCCTCTGAGCCGCGGCGAGCATGGGTTATACTGTACACACGTTAGATCTATACACATCGATTTTTCCGAATGGTGATCAGGAATTGGAATATACCATTTGGATACCATCTGATGTCAGGTAAGGAATCTATGTTATCAGTGTTAGGATAATCAGACTCGTTTTCATGGAGATATAAGCGTTTCCACTATATGTGATATGGCTGTTTCACTGTAAAAGCCATGAGGAAATAATAGCAGCGATTATCAGCGCACGGCACGAGCGTGCGTGCGCACACATATACTATCAACCATCTAGCGTTTATTTGAAAACGATTCATAAATAGACAGACAAATGATAACGTTCTGGAATATTCCAGTAAAAGGCGATTATCAGGGAATGTGTTTTTTCTTCGAAACAGAGTGGTTTTCAAAATGCTATAAAAAGGAAATGAAGCGATAAAAACACAATCTGCTTTGCCAATGTTGACTGGAAAATGATTCTTTGATAAGCGATGGGCAGATTAGACACACAGCATAATTTAAAACATAGATTAGGCGATATTAACGTTACATGGGCCGTGGCATCAACGGAGTAAAAAGGAAAACACGGCCCGGCACTGAAAGTGTTAAGATCCCCTGAGTTTGCTCTGAACAGGGTCAATCTGCATTTTGCTATGATGCCCCTCTAGCTCATGGAATGAACTCCAACAGTCCTTAAAGCTTGAGATTCTCCCCTCTGTTGCAGTTTAAATCCTTGATCGTCAATCAAGTTGTATGTGTTTTTTAATTGATTGTTATCCTTACTTGTCTTATTGTTATGATTTTATATGCCTTATACATTTTTTTTTCTTAACTTGCCTTTCGAGTTTAAATACAGGTTTGAAATTAAATGAAATCCTAACCGCCATCATGTCTAGCTCATTCCAGTACACAACAACCCCTCCAATAATCAGTCTAGACTACCCCACTGAACAACACTGTAGACTGGAGACAGGGAGGTAAAAGAAGAGGCATCTTAACACACCTGCGCCGCTGCGGTCGTAGGCCGAGCCGGGGATGAGGGCCTCCCGAGCGTCGTACATGGCTGTGCTCATGAAGCGCCCCCCCTAGGAAACACCAAGTCACAGGACAATCACACACCGCTTCACATTTCACTATGGATAAGATTCAGATTCAGAGTTTTATTTGCCACATGGAAACAATACAATCATAGAGTTTTTCATACAAAATCATAAATACCATACCATGGGCAAAAGGAGCAGGAAGAAGAAGAATTATTATAGTTACCTGCCCCTTATTCCTAAACTAAACAAGTATTACTTGATGGTCGGCGTACAACCTAATTTACACAAAATAATAATTTATACCATATACAAAGAAACAAACAATCCACAGTTTAACACTATGGCGTCCGTTCACGAGTACCGTAATTCCTCTAATAGTAACCGGTATTCAATTAAAAACCGGGTCTCTATTAATGACCGGGTGCACTGTTGAGCTAAGCAATTATAAGCCGGCCTCCTAATACAAGCCGGGTTTCATGTATATGCTGGCCTGGCTGTGCAGTAAATACCGGTATGGTGTTAATGTTTACCAAGAGAGTAAGCCTACCTCAGAATTGTATAAAACAAAGTTATTATTATTATTATTATTATTATTATTATTATTATTATTATTATTATTATTATTATTATTATTATTATTATTATTATTATTATTATTATTATTATTATTATTATACCAGTATTGTGATTGCACTATTTTACTTTATGTAACTTTTTTTGACCACCTGTAATTGCACTGTTTACTACCGTATTTCATACAGTACTTGGTTTAAATAAATGAACCCAGTACATTTTACTGGGTTCAAACTGACACAAAATGTTGATTTATTCATTATGATCCGTTTGAAAATTAGAAATATAGGCCTCCCTCTTATACATGCCTCCTCCTAATACAAGCCTGGTATCAGCTACAGTTGAAACAAATACAAGCCGGGGTTACTATTAGAGGAATTACGGTATATACGTGTTTCGATTCCATGCGTTGTGGTCCAGAGCCACGAGTATACTCGTGACGAGTTGTTATTGTTTTATTCCATATTTATAACGCTTATTAGGTCCCCGATCCACTAGCAGGATCTTTCCACATATTTGATTTTCGAAACATGCAGTACCGGCCAGATCCGCTTAGGGGCGCCATCGCTCCACTGCAGTAGCATTGAGGGGATTAAAAAAAAAACGCTTTTACAGTCCTGTGGGCGGATCATAGAGCCTTGATTCCAAACGAAGCCCCTCCATTTTTTATCAGCTTGCCGAACGTTTTTTTCAGCGTGGAATAATGGGATTTATGATTAGCCAATGTGCATATCGATCTACCAGAATCCGATGACTGGTGAGGAAATGCTGCCGGCGATCACATGGCCTGACGGTAGGATAATATTACCCCAAATTACAGCTGGATTGGACATTGTTTTATAACCTAACGTGATAGACTACCGACATTGGCTACCGGAACGCACACTCTATTGCTAATCAATAATACTGATCGGTGTTCCCCGCCGCCCCCATTTCATCCATAGATGCTCTGTAATAGTCCGGATGCTACGCAGTTTGTTTTATTTCATTCGTATATATACAGCAGAAATGGCGTTTGATATAACGGCGCCAACGTTTAGCCTTTTTTGCAGCCTCCTGCAGAAAAGCCTAGACGAAAAGCGCGATATACCTTATATTCACGACGCTATAAAATGACAACCAACCGATGGATTTTTTTTTCTTTAAGCCATTATGAAGGCACGGTTTATGCACTCAAGTGACAATGAGAATGGACAGATAGCAATACTATAAATGATATATAAAGCTCTTAGAAAGTACATCGGTTTGTTTACAATCCTCTGTCCTCTGAGGCCTAAATCGCCGCGGGGCTCCGGTCGCCATAGTGTTAAACAAGAAAAAATTAAATGATAATAATAATAATAAGAATAAAAAAAAAAAAAATATCACTATAACTTTACACCAATAACTGAAGGACACATCTGTTTAAGTGTGGTACGTGCAAACTGATGTTTAAAATAGAATTTCCTCCTACTAAACTCACTTTCTAAATGAAAAAGATTTTGTAGTTATTTCTTGCCCTAAACATAATTGACATTGTTTGAAACTTAACCATGTCTTCAAGTTTAATTATTCTAGATTTAATAAATAATGTGTTTGTGTGTTCTCGATAATTCACTTTGTGTGTGATTCTTACAGCCCTCTTCTGTCTGTAGTATATATAATGGGTTTATATTGGTCCCATAAGTATTCCCCCATACTTCAACACAATAACCGAGATAAGGTGAGATGAGTGAACAGTAGTGTTCTCATTGCCTCATACTCTAACACATCCTTTACTTTATTCATAACAAAAATACTCTTGAAGAATAGCATTTTGCGGTGTTACCTCAACCAAAACAATAATAATAATAATAATAATAATAATAATAATAATAATAATAATAATAATAATAATAATAATAATAATAAACGTTATTTGTATAGCACCTTTCATACAAGAATTGCAGCTCAAAGTGCTTCACAGCAATAAAAGACATAAAATGAGCATACAATTGATAGCAGCAAAATAGACAAAGTCAAGGTAAGGTATATATAACATTAAATCACAGGTTAGGGTTAGGATGCTGTACTCACAGGGTTGATGGTGTTCACCAGCTTGCGGGGCTTGCTGAACTGCATGAGGCTCTCTCTCAGGTTGTTGAGGGGCCCCTCCACCAGGACCTTCTGCTCCTTGTAGTAGTTCAGCAGGTGGTTCCACAGGGGCTGCTTGGACAGAGCCTTGGGGTTCCCCACGATGATCACCCCGTACCTGGAGAACAACAAGCGCTTAGGACAGAGCCTTGGGGTTCCCCACGATGATCACCCCGTACCTGGAGAACAACAAGCGCTTAGGACAGAGCCTTGGGGTTCCCCACGATGATCACCCCGTACCTGGAGAACAACAAGCGCTTAGGACAGAGCCTTGGGGTTCCCCACGATGATCACCCCGTACCTGGACAACAACAAGCGCTTAGGACAGAGCCTTGGGGTTCCCCACGATGATCACCCCATACCTGGACAACAACAAGCGCTTAGGGGCTGGGTGGACAGAGCCTTGGGGTTCCCCACGATGATCACCCCGTACCTGGACAACAACAAGCGCTTAGGGGCTGGGTGGACAGAGCCTTGGGGTTCCCCACGATGATCACCCCGTACCTGGACAACAACAAGCGCTTAGGCGGCTGGGTGGCGGAGCGGAGATTGCGCTCGTCACCAATGCAAGAGACTCCGGTATCGAATCCCAGTCTCAATTGGATACACGAAATTGGGATGGGAGAAAAATAGAAAATAAGGAGAAAAAGTGGATAAAAAAAAGAACAAGAGGTTTCACTCCTTACACAGTCCACTTCTTTTTTTTATCTACTTTTTCTCTAATTTTTCTATTTTTCTCCCATCACAATTTCGTATCGTCCAATTCTCCCCTCCCCTGTCTCGAACGCTGTTAGGCCATGCCTCCCACAAACCGGCTGCAATGTGGACCAAGCCTTGCATCACGTGTCCCCTCCGGTACTCGAGGAAGCAGCCGTCGCATCTTTTCACCTGCACAGCGCGATCTCTCAGCGGCGGGGGTCTGCGTTTGGAGGGCATGCCGCCCCCGTCGCTTCCTGATTCTACTGCGCAGGTGCACCAACCGACCTGTAGGAGTCGCTGTCCACAACGTCCGATCCCCACCCACCAGCTTCCCACCCCTAATACTGCCAATTGTGTTAGTATGAACGACCAGCCAAGCTGATAGGAACTCCGAGAGCTGGGCTCGAAACCAGCGTCTCCTGCATTGGTGGTGAGCGCCTTGCCCACTGCACCACCTAGCCGCCCTGTCACAGTCCACTTCTAAATGCTAAATAGATTCTAGTGTTTATTGTGATGTATAATATAACGGATAGGGCACACAGAACCTCTTCTGCACCTTGATCACACTGCCTACTTGCTCATGATATGCATATATTCAGAATTAATTATATTGTTTACACAGCCTTTTTTTTTTTTTACTTTTCTACTGTACTATAATTGTATTGCCTGTATTATGTATTCTACCTGCCCTGTATGTACCTCCCCTCCCCATGCTGCCATGATGCCTGAATTTTCACAAGGGGATCAATAAAGGAATATCTTATCTTAAAGGGGAACTATCTTATAAATGGCCTTTTTCAGTGTTTAGCATTGTTTCCTAGCTATGTGGACTTATATTAATAAGATCTATGTCTCTAATTCTCATATTGGCGCATTCTTCCTATTCTCCTCTCACAATATTCACCCTCATTGAACTGAGTCATCTGAAAATGTGCTGATCTGTGATGTCAGAGATTTCTCAGCTGCATAATAATGTGGCAGTTGGTGTGGCAGTTGGCACCAGGCCACACAGTGGTTGGAGCCCAGCCTCAAAACGGCTTAAGATCTTGAGGTAGAAAAATGCTGTTTTTGAGTACTTGATTAGAAATACAAAACAATGATTTAAAAAAAAAAAAAAAAAAAAAAAAAAAAAAAAGAGGTGTTCCATACTCACAGGAATTGTGTAAAAGTGCCCAAATAGTGAAAGAAATAGTAAAATAGTTCCCCTTTAAATAAAATGGTAAATGGTGCATTTATATAGCAGCTTTTATCCATTTTTGTTCCTCACATTCACCCATTCACTCACCCATTCACTCACCCAGACGGCAGAGGCTACCATGCAAGGTGCCATGTAGAAGTAGAGGAGTGGAAATCAAACCGGGAACTAGGCTTGGGCGGTATCCTTTTTTTCACACCGTCAAACCTTTATGACATAATACCCCGGTGCACGGTATTTGACGGTATGACTTTCATTTTCATCAGCGGGGGGGGGGGGGGGCAACCCGTGTTACAAAGTGAACAAATCATCGTCAGCTCTCAGAATGGTAGTCCCGCACCGGTAGAAGCCCGCACCGTAGCGTTAGCATCTAGCCATGGCAGACTATTTGATTCCTTAAGGGCTAGAAATTGCCTGGGTTTCGGCCTAAATGCTCCCGTTGTTTGGCTACTTCTATGTGCAGTGAAAACTACTCGAATGCTTTATAACCTAGTCATTGATTTAGTTCAGGGTAATCTAAGATTAGCCGCAGAGCTAACGCTAGTTAACGTGAGCTAACGATAGTTATTCAAGCTCAGTAGCTCACAGAGAGAGATAAACAGCTAACAGTACAGGACGGTACAAATATAATAAAAAAAACGGGTGGGGGCTGTTGTGTAAACCTTGTACTCTTTAGTTCACATATAATAAGAGACGGATTATTTGCTTGCTCCACAACAACACACACCAACTCTCGTCACAACGCTTTACGGTATTTTCACAGCACTGTCGCAACATTACCGTAAAACGTGAACACCGTTGTGACCCACTCGCTCCACTAGACTGGTCTCGCCCTCTGCTGGCGCGTGTGTGCACTACACTCAAAACTCCGTTTCACTGTTATAGAAACTGAAGCGCATCTGTGATTTTGACGGTGACGGACGGTATTGATTTTCAATACCGTCAGGATTTCTAAATACGCTGGTATACCGTCATACCGCCCAAGCCTACCGGGAACCTTCCGATTACCAGACGAGCGCTCTCTACCTCCTGAGCTCTGTCGCCCCCAGTTCTATTACCACATTAGAACTAGGGGGTCTACCTGCATCATGCCGGGTATGATTTCCAAACACAATGCTTACTGGTGCGTTGATCAGCTAGATCAGCTGTGTCGTGGAATATATTATCATGTCATTATAGATCTGGGTTGAGATATCATTTTATCAATTTACAGCTCGACTTGTTCAGTGTGACCAGCTAGTGTAATGTGTGTCTCTTTAACACTTTGAATGCCGAGGACGTGTTATGTAGTTATTTCGCCCCGACCGTTGAATGCCGACGACGCTAATTGTTGTTTTTATTTGATTTATTAGCGATCTAAATTCATATTTCATCAACCGAGCCTCCCGTTAGTACAGCAGCCTCTCTCTGAGCTCCAATGGGAAAATACCGCCCCCTATCGTCTATCCCTGTGTAACTGCACCCCATTCGATTACACTGGTGGATGTGTGGGGGGGGGGGGAGCCTCCTCGCTCCACTATGCTGGCGAGGGATCTGATGAACAGGGAAGTGATCGCGAGATGGAAAACAACCTGGAATATATATTTACAGTAGCCAATAATCAATCAATAAACGCAATGGATATTTGGAATGGCGATCAGGAATTGGAATAATCTTTTTGGAGAACATCTGATCTAAGGTAAGGAGTCTATGTTACCAGTTTTAGGATAATGTGGATAATGGATAGTGTAACTCGCCCGACCATCCACCAGGCGGCGGTATTGAGCCGTCGTTGCCGTCACCTATAGGGTCCAGCTGCAGCGTCGGAGGTGTATATATGAATTATGAATGCCATGGCGAAAAAATGAAATATTGATCTAAATAACGCTGTATAGTGAGATCTGGCGGTCAAAGCATGGCGGGCAATAACATTTGAAAGCGTTTCCGGCGGTGGATGTGTTAAGGGGGGCAAAAAAAGCCCTGAATTTTTATTTTTATTTCGAACCCTGACTGAAAGTGTTAAGAGACTCCAAGTTACCAAAGCAAGGTTATTATTACTTCCCGTAACTGGGAACCATTTTTATTTACTTTCATCATCATATCTGTTCTAATGTTACATCTTGCAAGTGTGTATAAACTATGTTCTGCCCAGACCTCCTGGTCACTTTATGGCCAGACGCTAGTGTGTAAACATGATGCATCTGTCTGTAAACTGTCCTTTCATTGTGGCCACGGTGAAATAAACTTTTCTATTATTAATAATGACTCAGAATGATTTATAAAACGGCTCATCGTTTTGTCCTTTAATATTTCCCATTACAGCTGGAACAGGGGGAATCTACATTTTGCTATGATGCCCATGGAAAAAAATGCTCATGGAATAAACTCCAACAGCCCTTAAAGTTTGAGATGATCCCCTCTGTGGCAGAATTTAAAACCTTGATCTCCAACCATTGTAAATTAAGTTGTATGTGTTTTAATTGATTTGTTATCCTAGCTTTTGCCTCGCCTTGTAGTCTTATTGTTGTGATTCTATATGCCTTCTGTATGGACACTGGACGTGACTGTAAATGAGGGAAACCTCAGGTCGCCTTTAGAGTTTAAATAAAGGTTTGAAATGAAGTCGAGTATCACAAGCTGAATGGCAGGTGCGAGCGACGTCTTTATAAACTACGACACGCCGGTTTGAAAAGGTGAACAGGGGGGAAACGTGGAGGATCTCACTTGGCTCTGGTGAGCGCCACGTTGAGACGACGCGGGTCGTTGAGGAAACCGATGCCCTGGTGCTCGTTGGCACGGACGCAGGAGAGGATGATGAAGTCCTTCTCCCTGCCCTGGAAAGCATCCACGCTGGCGATCTCCACCTCCTGCAGCAGGGAGGGAGGGGGTTAAGAGATGACGTAGCACAGTGCAAGAGACGTGAAGCCAGAACCACTGTGTTCCAAAGTAAAGGACAAAACGGGGAACGTGAAGACAACTTCATCACAATCTCTTTTTAAACCAAATTTACATACATGAAGATTTGCATTGATGAACAGATGATGTCCCTCGTATTTCCACGTGTTTTGGTTGGGGAAGTATCTTAGTACCTGATAGAGCTTGGTGTGCAGGGAGCCACTGAACTGCATGTACTGGACCAGGTATGACCTCTGACCCTCGTAGGGGGTGATGATGCCGATCTGGTCGGGCTTGGCTCCCGCCTTCAGCAACCTGGTGGTGATCTTCTCCACGTTGGCCGCCTCCGTCCTGGTTCACCGCCACAAAGTCATTTAGTGAAACTAAAAAGGTACTAAAATCACTACCATTTGGAGCTTTTTAAAATCAAATATGTAAATCCTGCCCCACGCGAGCTAAAGGCAGTGCCCTTCGTAGTCTAAAGGAATTTAATCAACAGGGTTATACTTTGACTGGGAATAGGCAAAACCTAAAGGAAATATCATTAGATGATTATACTTTTGTTATGAATTAAGATAAAACAGCAGTGAGCCTGGCCTGCTACCATACCTGTTCAGATAGGAAGTTCCAGAGCTAGCGATCTCCTCCTGGCCCTGAGTGACATAGAAGAACATGGGCTTGTCGGGCTGCGGCCACTGGAAGTCAAAGCCTTTCTTGATGCGGTCCGCTGAGAAGGAAGGAGAAGGTCAACAAAAGGACTTAACGAAATAACCTCAACTCCATGGTCCTTCATGTATTTAACGACAGTGGCTCAGGAGGTAGAGCGGTCATCTGGTAATCGGAAAAGGTTCGATTCCCGCTCCTCCCAGGGCACCTTGTCAAAGTGTCCTTGAGCAAGACACTTAACCCCTAACTGCTCCCGATGAGCAGGTTGGCACCTTGCATGGTCGCCTCCGCCGTTGGTGTGTGAATGTGTGAGTGAATGGGTGAATGTGAGGAACAAAGTTGTAAAGCGCTTAAGATAAAGGCACTATATGAATGCACCATTTACCATGTAACACCAACTACTACTTCTAGGTCTAACTGCTGGCGTACACTGCTAAAAATACTTAAGTAGAAAGCGGGTTCCGGTTCGAGGATGGAGTAGTCGCTCATTGCCACATGTGACTACCGTATTTTTATATTTAGTCCTAAAAGCCTATTTTAATATTTTCAACTCGGTTAAACCTTTTTGTATATACCCCCTTTATGTTTCTACCTATTTATTTTGGCTGCAAGAACCATAAGGGCGACGAGACAACTGAGAAATGAATCCAAGGACGACGCTCCCGCTGATATAACCGCCATTGCTGGGCTAATTGAAGAGCTCAAGCAGTCCTTAACCAACGAAATCAGAGCGTCCGCTGCCTCGCTCGAAGCCAAACTCGACAGCCTCTGGACTTCGGTTAATGACCATGCCGAGCGTCTGACCTCCGTGGAAGACGGCTTGAATACTTGGACTGGCAGGCTGGACGAGCTAGAGGCTAGGTGTACGGCGCTAGAAGAGAACAATGACAAGCTAAAGGCTAAGCTAACCAACGTCGAGTCCCGGAGCCGCCGGTCTAATATTCGCATATTAGGACTGGATGAGTCCGTTCATAGCGAACAGCCCAGTGACTTTTTTGCAGAGGTACTGGTTGAAATTCTGGGGAAGGAGGTCCTCCCTACGCCACCCGAATTGGACCGGTGTCACAGGGCCCTTACTGCCAAACCAGCACCCGGTTCCAGGCCTAGAGCGGTTATTGCTCGCCTACATCATTATCGAATAAAAAAGAAGATTATCTGGGAGGCACGCAAGAGGAGGGGAACGCTGAAATATAGAGGGAAACCAGTCCTAATCTTTGAAGACTACTGTCCTGAAGTCGAGGAGCAGCGTTCCCGCTACAAAGACGTCATGGGCCCCCTCTACAAGCAAGGACTCAAGCCGTCTCTTCAGTTCCCTGCGAGACTTCTTTCATCGCCTGAGGACGCCGTGGACTTCTTGAGGACCCGGCGTAGAGAGGCCTCGACACCGGCCTCATCAGTACCAAACGGGGTAGTGTCCCGATTGTGAGCCGTTAGCACTTCGCTATGGCTAATGTGCCGAGCGTCGTTTTTGTAAGTATGGTTGACTGTGTGACGTTAGGTGTCGCCAGGATGCTTTATTTAGATTTTTCTCTGCGTCTATACTGTTTTGTTTTCTTTTGTGTGTGTGTACATATTTTATCGGGCTGGCTGGGGTCTCATGGATCCATCAGCCTTCCAGCTACGTTCTGCTAGCCACACACGTCTGCGGCCAGGTGCGTCATCATCTGCTGTTGACCTGCTAGTCCACTAAAATGTCAGACGAATTTTTGTGTGTTTTTTTGTTTTTCTTTCCAGGGGACTCGCTCTATTTTATGTTTGTTTTCACGATCACGCTCAGATCTCAATAGTACCTTAACAAATTGATATATATCCGTTATGTTGTGCTACTCCAAACGAATTACATTCAGTCATACTGCAGCCTTCTTAGACTATGGCTAATTTAAACATCTTGATCTGGAATACAGGGGGTCTTAATATTCCACATAAACGCACAAGTGTACTAACATGGTTGAAAAGGCTGGAGGTGGACGTGGCTTTGCTGAGTGAAACGCATCTTTTAATGGCTGACAGTGCAAGACTTGCAAACAAATATTATCATAACATAAGCTCCTCTTCTTTTAGCACTAAGTCCCGTGGAGTAGCCATAGTAGCTAAACGAAAGTTGAATATTAAACTATTAGACGTGTGGTCTGATGCAGAAGGTCGAATTACTATTGCTAAGATGGAATACTCTAACAGGAAAATTGCTCTGATAGCCGCCTATGCCCCTAATGTGTATGACGCTAACTTTTATACTGTACTCACTACAGAGATGTTGAAACTACCTGAGTACTCATTTATAGTGGGTGCTGATTTCAATGCCATTGATTGTTAAGTCCGGTAATGCTGAAACCCACAATCAGAAGCAAGCGACCGCGGCCCTACGTGCCTGGTCTAAAGACACTGGGGTTATTGATATGTGGCGGTTACTCAACCCAACCGCGCGAGACTACTCTTTTTTCTCCACGAGACATAAAATTTTTTCCAGAATTGATTATGTTTTTTCTTCCTCTAGGCCAGGGGTTCTCAACCTTTCTGCTGCCAAGGCACCCCTGTGTTCAATGAAATATTCCAGGGCACCCCTACATACGATAAAGACTTTCCCGGTCCTGTCTTTTTTGCTACAATGATACAATGACTCTTTATTTGCCGTGCTGTCGTTGAGATGTTTTGTTGTTTGTTTGTCTTTGTTGCTTGTTGGTGAATCTGCAAATATGAATTGCCCCACGCAGGATCAATAAAGTTGTCTGAATCTGATGACAAATTTTTTTTTTTTAAATACAGAAAAGGATCACTAAAGTGCTATCTGTTGCAGCTGCACTGTTCTCCATAAAAATAGCATATTTGGATAAGTTTGACAATTTCTCAAAAACAGAAAATCATGTATTTTTTTTAAATACAGAAAAGGATCACCAAGTTACCATTTCTCAAAATATAAATAAATACAGAAAATAAGCACTTGTTCACTCAGTGGACATTTCTAGCTCAATGCGAGGTCCACTGCTGCTGGCTAATAATACGGTCAATACGTGGGGAGATCTTTGACAAGGCAACACGCATGTCATCATCAAGGCTCAACTTGGCCCTATATTTTGTTTTCAGAGCTGTCATGGATGAAAAGCCAGCTTCACACAGATATGTGGGGCTGAATGGTATCAACACCTTAACTGCAGCATCATGAGATACTTGGTACTCAGCACCACACTCTGAAACTAGCTCTCCAGGTGGTATCAGATGAGATTTCAATGAGTTCTTCCAAGAGTTTGGATGGAGATGTGTCAGGAAGCTTTGTCTCAATGTTGTCTGTAAAGTGATACTTTTCTGTGTTTTATTAAATAATGATTTTCAGATTTTTAGAAATGGTCAAATATGGTATTTTCATGGAAAACAGTGCAGCTGCAACAGATAGCACTTTAGGGATAATTTTCTGTAATCCAAAAATAATTTGGATTCACTATAAAGTGCCTGTTCACTATAAAGTGCCACGTTTTGATATATTGAGCTTTAAACTTTAAGTAAATTTTTTGGAACACGCAACCTAAAACACCTTCCTCTCCCAAACCGTTCCTGCAATTGTTTTATGTTGCATGATGATCATGGATACATTTATTATGTATTGTATTTTTTATGTTTAAATATCAACATAATCTGTCTGTCCACCCTCAGTACATTTACTATCAATATAATATAGTAGTCTGACTTCATCATCTTTTCAAACGCACACCACACATAGAGGGAGAATGCCCCCCCCCCCCCCCAGTCATCCTTCCAACTAAGTCCCCACCCTGCTGTTCTCTGTCGCTCTGAACAGGGCTTTTAGCTTGTTGTTAGCTTATGGTAACGGGACATTAATTCCGGTCTTAAACACAACGTGGTCATAAAGGAATGGCAAGGATTGCAAAGCATGTTATATGCATTTGACCCGTTGCGGAATAAAACAGCAGGGATTTGTTTTGGGTCGCAAAAACACTACCCTTGCTGTGTTTCAATGTCCGCGTTCCAGATCCAGACGCTACTACTACCGCTGAGCTGAGAGACGCTACTGCTCACTGCTCAGCCTGCCTGAGATGCATCCTATTGGCTGTGTGCTGGAGCGGATATGAGTCACGACACCACGGATTTTCAAAATAAGAGTATCATAATGACCTTAATGTTGCTAGCTTTCGGAGCCTAGTTATTATAGCTGGAGCTGCGCGTGGGCATAAATGAGACCCGCTATAGGATTTTCAAAATAAGACTGTTGTCATTCTATATTTTTAAAGAACATTGCCAGGCATCTCGCGAACCCCTGACAGCTCTCCGCGGAACCCCTGTGTGCCGCGGAACCCCTGTTGAGAACCGCTGCTCTAGGCTATTCGGTAGCTTTGATGTTGACTCGAGGCCCATTGCACTGTCAGACCACAAATACATCCTCCTTAAGGGTTCACTCAGTAAAATAACGTCCCGTGCCCCTAGATGGCGCTTTAACTCAACGCTGCTGAAGAACGATGAATTCAACCTACAATTTAAGGAGAAGCTCATTGAATTCTTGCAGTTTAATGCTGGATCGGTACAGGACCCCAGATTTATTTCTTTTTTTTTATTGATCTTTTTTCCCCTCCATTTTCCTCCGATTTTCTCTCATCCCAATGTTAGTCGTTATGCCAATTCCCAATCCCCTTCCTGGTCGCTGCGCACTTACCCCCCACAGTCGGTCTGGGAGAGTGGAGGCTATCACGTGCTTCCTCCGACACACGTCCAGCCAATCAACCGCTTCTTTTCACCTGGCAGCGCGGATTCTCATTGAGAGGGCGTAGCGTGTGGAAGGATCACACTATCCCACTCAAGTCCTATCCGCGCTTAGCAGGCGCCCCGACCGAACTGTAGGAGTCGCTGTTTACAACGACCCGGACCCACCCCGCCAGCTTCTCCCACCCTCTAATACTGCCAATTGTATTAGTGTGAACGGCCAGCCAAGCTGGTGACAACCCCGGAGCTGTGAGCTGGATTCGAACAGGCGAATCCAGCCGCTCCGGGGTTTGGCGACGAACGCAATCTCCGTTACGCCACCTGACCGCCCAGGACCCCAGAATTTTTTGGAATTCAGTTAAGGGGTTTATTAGAAGTAACACCACTCTATTTGCTTCCAATCTCCGCAAGGGTCGTCTCTCCAAGTTGGTAGAATTGGAAAAGCTTCATAAAACAATGATGTCTTCTATGCAGCACAGCTACTCTAGCCGACTGGAGCTCCAAATTAAGGTGGTGAAAAAGGAGATTAACTCCATTAAATGCACAGAACAAGACAACACTACTACTTTCATGGCTCTTGACTTAGTCACCTACTAGCTATGAAGATACGGGCCAGTGAACAATTTGCAGATATCCCTGCCATTAACACTTTCAGAGCCCTTGCTTAACCTTGATTTACCGGTTGAATGCCCACCATCCACTTCAATGTTAGCGTTAAAACCGCCTAATCTGGGGGGGGGGGGGGGGGGGGGGGCAGGTGGCGCACGGAGATTACGTTCGTCACCAACACCGGGAGACACTAGGATTCGCCTGTTCGAATCCAGCTCCCGGCGTTGCTATCAGCTTGGCTGGCCTCTCACACTGATACAATTGGCTGTATCAGGGGGTGGGAAAGCTGAAGGGTGGGTCCTGGGCGTTGTGGACAGCGACCCCTACAGTTCGGTCGGGGCGCCTGCTCAGCGAGGGTTGGAACTGAGGAGAGATAGTGTGGCCTCCCACACGCTACACCAGGGCTATTCAACTAAATTGTTCAGGGGGCCACATTGTCAGAAACCCAAGGGGCCAGGGGCCGGACTGCCACGGCGCCTCCCCGTGCTATGAATATATGTACACTTGACACAACACGCAACCACATTTTCACAACTTTTATTTAAAGGGGAACTATTTTACTATTTCTTTCACTATTTGGGCACTTTTACACAATTCCTGTGGGTTTATGGAACACCTCTGTAATAATTTTTTTTTTTAATTCATTGTTTTGTATTTCTAATCAAGTACTCAAAAACAGCATTTTTCTACCTCAAGATCTTAAGCCGTTTTGAGCCTGGGCTCCAACCACAGTGGGAACTGTGTGGAAACTCAGCTGATTATCATGCAGCGGTGTCTCTCTGACATCACAAATCAGCACATTTTCAGATGACTCAGTTCAGTGAGGGTGAATATTGTGAGAGGAGAATTGGAAGAATGCGCCAATATGAGAATTAGAGACATAGATCATATTAATATAAGTCCACATAGCTAGGAAACAATGCTAAACACTGAAAAAGGCCATTTATAAGATAGTTCCCCTTTAACTACATTGCAAAAGTAGTATAAGTTTCAAAAAAAGTGCTTCATTTATGTGCCACATCTGCAACATCTCCTGCAAAAAGTGCTTCATTTATGACTGTGCAACAACTGCAACATCTCCTCTTCAACATTTCAATATAAAAATAAAATAAAAAACAAACAAGTGCATGATGTGTATCTGAACATCAACACTTGAACAAAAAAACACATTTATAGTGCAGCTGAGCTTATGAAAAAGTGCTTCATGTCTGTGCAACAACAGCTAATCACAGCATCTTATTAGCACTTATTGTCGACTCTTAACGCTCAAACATCAGGGGGGTGGGGGGCAGACAGGCCTAGCCTACATACACACATCTAATGAGAGCGATTGCACTTCTTTGACTGGGCAATGGCAGAGAAAGAGGGTTCATAGGAAGTGAGGGCTACCCGCAAACAGTGATGCAAATGCTCATTTGTCAAGGAGGCATGGTTGCTTGTTTTAATGGCATTCATGTGAGAGAAACTGGATTCACAGGTGTATGTTGAGCCAAACATTGTTAGCACAGATATTGCCAGCGTTTTTATTTTGGGGAATGTCTTGACATGAATACACTTTATCCAAAATGTTGTGGTGGATTCATTCTCAAGTGCCTGCTTCAGAGCAGATGATGCTTGCATGTCAATTATTTCAAGTTGCAGGAGACCTTCATCAATGTGAAGTGATGCAAGGAACTCTTGTCCTTTTGTGGAAATAGCAGCTACATTGGCAAATGGGTTGCTCACAAAATGCATCAATTCTCTGGACAATTCATCAAATCGACTTGCAAAGTTTTCCCTCAATTTATCAATGAAATCTGTCATTAATTGAGTGACTTTTGGCTCAATTGTGCGTGTTAACGTTGACATGAAAAGAAAAAATATAATTTATTTTTATTTTTTTTATTATCCTGTAATCTTTGGCGGGCCGGTCAGAATCATCCCGCGGGCCGGATCTGGCCCGCGGGCCGCCAGTTGAATAGCCCTGCGCTACACTCTCCCCGGTGAGAACCTGCGCGGCCAGGTTGGCCTGCCCCAGGCTGCACATGCGTCGGAGAAAAGCATGCGACAGTCTCCGGTCTCCCGGACCAACAGTAGGGGAAAGTACGCAACAACCAGGAAGGGTGGGATGGGAGAAAAATCGGGAAAAAGGAGGGGAATAAAGATTAAAAAAAAAAGAAAAAAACGCCTAATCTATGTTTTAAATTATGGCTATGTGTCTAATCTGCCCGTCGCTTATCAATGACTCGTTTTCCAGTGAACATTGTCGAAGCGGATTGTTTTTTTATCGGTTCATTTTCGTTTTATAGCATTTTGAAAAGCCCTCGTTTAAGGAAAATATAAAGATTCCATGAATAAGACGTTTTCATGAATAAGACATAAGACGTTTACTGGAATATTCTAGAATACACAAAAACTGTCATTTTTCAGCCTATTTATGAATCGTTTTCAAATAAACGCTAGATTATGATTGGTATTTGTGTACGTATGCACGCTACAGACGCGAGCTGAAAAATCGATTCTCTTATTTCCTCATCAGCGATCGCGCACACACACGGTAAACGCCGAGATCTCAGCGAATACAACTCTGATTATCCCAAGACTGGGATTCCTTACCTCAGATCAGATGTTCTCCAAAAAGATCATTCCAATTCCTGATCGCCATTCCAAATATCGATCACGCTTATTGATTGAGTATTGGCTACTGTGAATATATATTCCAGGCTGATTCCCGTCCCGCGATGACTTCCATGTTGATCAGACTTCTTGCGAGCACAAGGAACCAGCTGGCTCCGCCCCTACATATCTACAGATCCCAGGTCAGTCTAAGCGACTGACCTGCAGTTACACAGGGACAGGGCTGTACGCTAAGCTTTTTCACTAGGGGCACACTTGCCCCTAAATGATAAATTTAGGGGCAAAAAAAATTTAGGGGCACATTTTTAAATAACAATTTTACCATTATTAAAAAAATATGTTCCTCCTGCCTCATTACTGTGGTCCTTTTTATTTAACATTTAAGTGCGTTTGTTTTCAGGTTTGTATCTTTTATAATGAACCAACTGAGAAAGTGTGTAAATCACTAATAGAACAAAAACAACAAACTGTGTGTGTGTGTGTGTGTGTGTGTGTGTGTGTGCGCACGCTTGTGTAGTGCTCCTTGAATGAGATCATCACAACACACACACCATAATCAGGAGGACAAGAAACTCTGCATACATTTGTTTCACAATGAAAAGTGCTTTAGAAATCAAATGAATTATTATTATTGTAAATAACCCCATGAAAGGTTTATTATTTGTATGGGTAATTACCTGCTTCATATTTGTGATGTTACTGGTTTCAGTGTGTGCCTAAAGTGATCAATGTGTTGGGCCGTTTATAGAGATCTATGCCAATTAATGTTTATGTATATCCGGGACTTTTTTTTTATAAGAATTGAGAGGTATTTGTATATGTGACCTTTATTTTGAAAACTGTTGCAACGCAACATTATTTACATTTGCGCTTTTGACAGTGAAATGTTCAGTCCAACTTAGCTCGAAGGAAAGAATAAAAAAGGTTTGATTGACCCGTATGAGGCTCTTACGGTAGGACTTAGAAGTGGAATGTAATACTATGCAAAACGAGAAATAAACAGTGATTTTACCAGCAGTAAAGTTGCAAGCCACTTTCATTTCATACACGGGGAACAGACAATTATTAGTATTATCTTATTTGCATATTGTCTCATTATTAGATAGATAGATAGGTTGATACTTTATTGATCCGCGGTGTCAATTTAAGTAGACAGTATTTCACGTCCTAATAGTGGGGTACTCACGTAATGCATGGCTGATCCTGAACGTTAGAAGTTTCCGTGTCCCCGTCAATCAATCATCACATCATCACGTCAATCATCATCATCTTATCATCGCTCCACATCGGACGTGGTTGTCATAAAATGGACTGATATCCATTATCCACTCCGTTGTTCTTGCGGAGCATGAGCCATATTATTATTGAAAGGAAGCGGCCACATTCAGTTTCGTTTCGCTAGGAATTATGGGATTTGGTGTTGGATGTATAGACTACGCAGACAGGGACATGGTCTTTAATCGCACGATAGACTACAAGTACCAAGTATATAGCGTGACCCAGATTCACTCCACGCAAATCTTTTTTTCACTCAGGCTATCGCAGTAAGTTCATTCATTGACGACAGATTCTTCCATAGCACCACAACATTGTGTCGCACTGTACAGCCTTGGTTGTAGGCTAGTGTTTAAAAAAAAATGTATCCAATTTGTATGGATTAATTTAGGAGTGAAATGCGAATGAAGGGTTGAAATCTCTACTCGCAACGTTGCTAACAGATATAATATTTCAATCGCAACGGCCAAATTAAGGGGCAATTTGCGATGATCTCGTCGCAGTGTACAGCCCTGAGGGATAGACGATAGGGGGCGCTTTTTTCCATTCTGAGCTGCTGGAGGAGCTGCTGTACCAACGGGAGACTCTGTTGTAGAAATATGAAATCAGATCGCTAATAAACAAATAAAACGATATTTGTCCTCGTGGGCACTCAGTGGGGGGCCTAATAAAACGAGTTATGTCGTCCGTGGCACTGAAAGTGTTAAGAACCAACAGGGGGAGATAACCACCAACCCCAACAAAATCAACGATACATTTCGCTTGTTTTATTCCAACCTGTACGAGTCAGAAGTGGTCTATGATCATACCAAGCTGGAGGACTATCTTAGTCAAATTAACTTACCACAAATCTCAGAGGATGACACTAAACGGTTAGCTGAACCTAATCACACTAGATGAGCTCAGGGAGGCGATTGCTGACATGCAGCGGGGCAAGGATCCTGGTTGGGATGGCATTCCACCGGAACTCTATATTGCATTCTGGGATGTATCCCTTATTACTTTCAATGATTTTACACTCAGTCAAAGAGGGCAATTTTTCCAGGGATGTCAATATGGCACTTATATCTGTCCTACTCAAGAAAGATAAGGATCCCACCGAATGTGGCAGCTATAGACCCTGATCAAATGTCCCCGAAAGCACAGTACAGTCAGTACGGTGCAGTATAGCACAATTCCCATGCCATCTCTCAAAACATACCGGTAATCATAACCAGCCAATGGCATGGTGAAAAATATACGCCATCGATGCGTTTACCTGCTATTAACCTCAGGGCCATCAAGGTCAAGCCAAAGCAGACCTCCTCTAAAGAAGTCCAACAAATAAAATTAGCCCTCCTAAATGTCAGATCACTGAATAATAAAACATTCTTAGTAAATGATCTGATTAAAGAAAATAACTTAGATTGCATTTGCCTAGTAGAGACATGGCTAAATAATGACACAGCTACATCAATAATGATAGAAGCTTGTCCACCAGACTAACTTTTTTCAAATATCCAGAAAAAATAAAAGGGGCGGAGGAGTTGCAGCAATCTTCTCCTCAAAACTCTTGTTTAGAATCACAGAACTAGGCGAGTTCATGTCAATGGAATATCTTGCCATTGAGCTCAAAACAGAATCAACTATTATCGTCACAATATACGGCCCGCCTAGACACTCACCAATATTTATACAGGAGCTCTCTGAACTGATCTCACTATGTGTTACCAGATATGATAAGGTGATCCTAAATGGAGACTTGAACATCCATTTTAATAAGAAAACAGACTCCAAAACTATAGAACTAAAAAATCTACTGGATAGCTTTGACCTAATACAGCATATAGCAACTCACAGGCTTGGGAATACACTAGACTTAGTTATAACAACAACTGGGCTAAGCATAACAAATATCTCAATAACTGAATTACCTCTCTCCGACCATCACTGTATATTTTTTGATACTCAAATAACCCTTACTAAAACAAAAAAAGAAATCATAGTTAAAAAGAGGCTCCTAAACGACAAGGCTGAATCAAAGTTCATTGATCTTATCAGACTACATGAACCACACAATCATGACAGCTCTCTAAATGAAATGGTAGAAAATCTCAATGATGCAATGTCATCTATATTAAATTCTGTCGCCCCATTAAAAACGAAAAAGAAGAAAACTAGAGCCTTGCCCTGGTTGAACTATAATACGGTCAACAAAGAAAAAAGGAAATGTCGTGCAGCGGAGCGAAAATGGAGAAAAACAAAAACCACCATATGCTGTGATATATACAAAGATGCTTTAACTGCTTATAATAAAACCATCCGCTTAGCAAGGAAAGATTACTTCTCTAAAATCATTACAGAAAATGCTGGAAACTCCAGAATCCTTTTCTCCACTATTAATGTACTACTCAACACTGCCCCTACACCTCCTCAGTCATCAACGGTTAAGTGTGAAGAACTTGCACTACTCTAACAACAAAATAACCTTGATCAGGGCCAGCATTACTCATGATGGAAATAAAGCTGATTGCAGCAAACCGCGCAATGTAACCATGAGAAGTTTCACATGCATCACATTAGATGTACTCTGCAAAACTGTCTCAGAATGTAACTCCTCCACCTCAGACATTGATCCTATACCTACAGCTTTCTTCAAACGGGTGTTTAATAGTGTTTCAAGCCCTGTGCTAGATATCATAAACACTTCCCTTAGGACTGGTATTTTCCCAGATGCCTTTAAAAACAGCAGTTGTAAAGCCATTACTAAAAAAACCTAACTTGGATAGTAATGAAATGGCAAATTATCGTCCAATATCCAACCTACCATTCATTAGTAAAGTACTTGAAAAGATAGTTTCAGTTCAAATAAACTCCTTTATTGAAGAAAACAACATCTTAGAAGAATTTCAGTCAGGATTCAGAAAATATCATAGCACTGAAACTGCCCTCACCAAAATAATCAGTGACCTCAGACTAAACTCTGACGAGAATAAGATCTCCATCCTTATCCCGTTAGATCTCAGTGCAGCATTTGATACAATCGATCACGATATTCTAATCGATCGTCTTGAAAACCATGCCGGTTTCTCAGAACATGTGTTGGGCTGGTTTAAAACATACATCAGAGGGAGGAAATTCTATGTTAACACTTTGAGTGCCATGCCAGGTTTTCCTTTTTACCCCCTTGATGCCACGGTCCACTTCAATGTTAACGTTAATATCGCCTAATCTATGTTTTAAATTATGGCTATGTGTCTAATCTGCCCGTCGCTTATCAAAGACTCATTTTCCAGTCATTTTGTATCACTTCATTTCCGTTTCAGAGCATTTAGAAAAGCACCCGTTTTGAGATAAAAAACAGTTCATTCTGGACCATTCTATGATAATCGTCTTTTACTGGAATATTCCATAACGTTGCAATTCGTCGGCCTATTTATGAATCGTTTTCAAATAAACGCTAGATGATCAATATTATACGTGCACGCAAGCACATTCGGGCCGTGCACGGATAATCGCCGTGTTCATTTCCTCTTCGACTTTTACATTGAAACCGAAAGAGCCCATTTCACAAAACAGCCTATATCTTCATCAAAATTAGTCTGATTATCCTAACACTGATAACATAGATTCCTTACCTGACATCAGATGGTATCCAACTGGTATATTCAAATTCCTGATCACCATTCGAAAAAATCGATAAGTGTATTGATCCAACGTGTGTACAGTGCAGTACATGAATCCGCGGGGCTCAGAGCCCCCTGAATGAACGCTGGTACTCCGGCTGCATCAGTGGACTGGAAAATGTGGAGTACCGGATTTTTTTCCCCATCCATTTTCATTGAGTCCATTCCAAAATCCCTTATGTCATCTGGGAGACGATAGGGGGCGCTTTTTTCCACATATGATCGCCGGCGCCGCTCGGGTATACTCGGGTAGGCTCGCGTGATGCAATATGATTTCAGATCGCAAAAAAAAAAAAAAAGAAATCCGGGAAATCTCGTGAGTGGCTTTCAACCACATATTAATAAACCCGAGATATCTCATGTGTGGCAGTGAAAGTGTTAAACTAGGAGATCACATGTCTGATATATACGACAACAACTATAGAGTTGCACAAGGGAGTTGCTTAGGTCCTTTACTCTTCTCCCTTTACATGTTACCGCTGGGTGATATCATCAGAGAACATAATGTAGATTTCCATAGCTATGCGGATGATACACAACTGTACATATCTGCTGAACCAAATGATACAGCAATTAGTACCATTACAGACTGCTTACTGGCAATAAATAAATGGATGAGTAAGAACTTCCTGAAACTAAACGAGAACAAAACTGAAATTCTAATTATCGGCTCCAAAACTAAAAAAGAAACATTAATAAAGAACCTGGGGGGACTAACCCCTTGGATCAAATCTGAGGTCACTAGTCTTGGGGTTATCATAGATTCAGAACTGAACTTCAATTCTCATATTAGCAAAGTGACGAAAACATCGTTCTTCCATCTCAGAAATATAGCAAAAGTACGACCATTTATTAATCAGAACGATGCTGAGAAGCTAATTCATGCATTCATATCTAGCCGGTTAGACTACTGTAATGCACTTTTCACAGGTCTCCCTAAGAAAACCACAGAGAGGCTTCAGCTAATCCAAAACTCTGCAGCCCAACTGCTAACTAGAACCAAAAGGAGAGAGCACATTAGTCCAGTCTTAGCTGCTTTACACTGGCTTCCTGTAACATTTAGAATTGACTTTAAGGTCCTTCTCCTTACATACACGAACCTAAACTAACGTTACAACTAACCTAAAGTTAGTTTAGGTTCGTGTTAACGTTAGATAATGTACAAAATAAACGTTTTCCGCTGCTATAAACGTTGCACTTTTATTTTGAAAACCCCAGAAAGGAAGTCATATATGCTTTACCATCCTGATCTGTGTTAGCTCCGGTTAGCTCAGAGCGTCCGGTATAACAATACCAGCCATTGGATTACTGTTTTCTAAATTGGGGAGGCTTTTAATCGTCAAGGTAAGAGGATTTTAAGTCATGGTATCCATAAACTTCAATCGGTTCGGATCCTTTGAATAAATGAGAATGTCAACAATCACGACGAGAGAGAGGAGTGGTTAGGCAAAAAATTGTTCCGAGAATATTTGCTTATAAAACGTAATTGTCTAATTCAATTATTTTTTATTTCTCCACGTGGTGAATACACAGGTCACAACATGTTTACATGAACGTTTTGGAGTTGTATTTGGAGTGTATTTCGTGACTGTATACAGTGTAAGGGAACGTCAGGCTCCGGATCTCCCCACTTCCAGTGATGAAGCTCCGGATCTCCCCCACTTCCAGTGATGAAGCTAAGCTACGCTAATGGAGCGACTGTTCCCAAAGCTAAATGCACGCACAGAGACAAAAAAGGTATGTATCTTCTTGTCTAACTCCAGGGAAGATGTTAAATAAGCTAATTTCCCAAAATGTTGGAGTTTTCCTTTAAAAGACAGCTTAAAACCTATCTCTTTGCTCAGCCATTTCACTGATAGATATCTGCTACCACCTAGTGGCAAGAGGAAACATCAGGGATATCCTGACAACTTGTATTTACCTGCACTATTCTTACCCTGCCTACTCTTATACACTGCCTATCAAATTCATGTGTCGGTTATTGCACTTTTTACTTCTTACTGATGACTATTTTTAAACTGAATCATTTTAAACTATTTTTATTATTTGCTAGATCCAAATGTGAAACACTGATTAATTGTATTACTGAATAGAGAGCCTATTAGGATGCTAGATCCTAATGTGAAACACCGTGATTTACCATACCTTGCTATGCTCGCTCATGCCTGTATTTTTTATGTCCGTTCTATTTTATAATTTTTAGACTATTTTTAAACTGAATAATTTTTAAACAATTTTTATTATTTGTGTTACTGAAAACTGTAAGTGGAGAGCCTATTGGGATGCTAGATCCTAATATGAAACACTGATTTGCCATACCTTGCTACCTGTCTATCTTTTTTATGCCTGCTTATGCCTGTATTTTTTACTGTTGTGAAGCACTTTGAACTGCAACCTCTGTATGAAAAGTGCTATACAAATAAAGTTATTATTATTATTATTAAGTCTCCTCGGAGCCAATCTCAAGCTATATGCTAAGGTGCTAGCCATCAGACTTCAAAAGCATATGACATCTCTATTTAACCCCGATTTAACCCCGATCAGACTGGCTTCATAAGAGGTCACGGATAATATCAGACTGTTACTGCACGTGATTGATGCCAGCAAGGATGTCGCAACCCCTACAGCTGTCATGTCCTTAGACGCGATGAAGGCCTTTGACAGATTGGAGTGGTCATATTTGTGGGCAGTCCTTAGAAGGATGGAGTTAGGTGAGGGGTTCATTCACATGATCAAAGTTCTCTACACAGGGCCTTCGGCCATGATCTTAACAGGGAAACTCTGCTCACCACTCTTCTGTCTCGCGCTCTTCTAGACAGGGTTGTCCTCTTAGTCCCGGACTCTTTGCTTTATCACTCGAACCTCTAGCTCAGTACATAAAACAATACCAGATTATATCCCCTGTGTCAATTAAGGGCACACATCACCATATCAGCTTATACGCAGATGACGTACTCCTATTTATGCAGAACCCCGCCGTCTCTCTACCTCATCTTCTCCAAGTAATAGATGATTTTTGCAGTCTATCTGGATTTAAGATCAACCAAAATCAGCCTTCCTTCCACTCAATGAGACTGCGAAGGCGCTCAGGCAGCCGTGTCCTGGCGACCATTGGAGGAGCAGATAGTGACCCCTTATAGACTTCAGGATATTATGTATACCAACATTTCAATTAAGCAATGCAAATTACGATTTGGCCCTCTTATCACACATGTGATCCAGATTTGGCGTGACACCCAGAAAGCGTGCACTAACCGCCATAAATGGCACATGCATTCCCCCCTATTCAATAACAATTTACTCCTTATTGGACAACAACCCATTAGATACCCTAGATGGGAAGGGAGAGGCATCCATACATTGGGGGATATCTTTGATGACTCTGGTCTCCGATCTTTCCAGGATCTATCCAACGGATGTGATCTCCCCGGAAAGTCCATTTTCTTTTCTTTACAAATGAGAGCAGCTCTGAAGGCTCATGGCGTTCCATGGGACGTTCCACTAGAGCGACACCGGTTTCACAAATTATTTTATGACAGGGAGACATCGAGAGGCTTCGTCTCTGACTTTTATCGCCACTTACTCATGTCCTCATATAAGGACCTACCCCTAGATACGATTTGGAGAAAGGATATCCCCGAGTTGGATATAGATTTTGATTGGGATGCAGTCTGGGAAAATATTAGGCTATCATCACGCAACCCAGATCACCAACAGATTCATCGACATTTTGTTCATAGGACTTATTTGACCCCCAGGCGATTGAACCTAATGGATCTCAGACCCGACTCTCGATGTACCTTGTGTCCAAACGGTGCCATTGGAACATAAATGCATATGTACTGGGAGTGCCCTCCTGTTGAGATCTTCTGGGAAAATGTTACCTCTCAGCTATCAGAGATTTTCTCTTTGACCATACCAACCTTGCCTTCTGTATTATTGTTAAATGATGTTTCTCAATTGCCGACCTCTGTACATGTAAAGAGACTCATTTTGGCCGGCCTTACGGCTGCCAAAAAGTTGATTGCTTCACGTTGGATACAACCAGATAAGTTATGTCCGAAGGTATGGATTCTCACCTATCTTGATGTTATTTATCTAGAGATTTCCACTGCACGTGTCATAGGTGTTAATGAAGCCAATATCGCAATCTGGTTGGCTGCGGTGGAAAAGTTAAAAGAACGCATATGACGAGCGAGTGTTCATGTCTGTTATTTTTCTTTGTTTTTTTGTATTTGATTTGGTTTTTGCTTATATATTTAATTATATATGTTTCGGGTCCCTCTGGCTGTGGATCTGGTGGTTGTGGGCTCGGGCCGGGGGGGGGGCCGCGGTTCGGGGTCTCTGCGGGTCGAGGCATCAAAGACGCGTGGTGCTCTGGCTCGCCGGACTGTGGGCCCTCCGGGTTGAGATCCGTGGCTGCCGGATCTGAAGGGTGCTCAGGAGGTCCACTATACAGTAAGGGGTTAAGTCCTACTCCTTACATTGAATTTAAGTGGCGATTTATTTAATTTATACTCCGTTTTATTATTTTGTTAGTCCAATTTATTATCATTTTGTGTTAATATTATTACTACGGTTATTGTCATGTGAAGTCCTGTCTATTATTGTTGTTTATAATTATTATTACCGTATTGTGTTGTGTCTTGTATTGTTTAAAAAACTAAAAAATTGATAAAAGATTTGATCGAAAAAAAATAAAGTAGAAAGCGTATACCGTAATTGACTAAACAAAGACATGTCTGATATACATTGTGCCTATTGTGCCCCCAGCATTCATTGATTAAATGTTGACAATGCACCAGGTAAAAGCCAGTCCAAAGTCCACTAACCGGCGGTGACTCCGTTCTGCAGGGAGCCCTCGTAGAAGATGTTGGAGGGGAAGGCGCTGAGGGCGGGGTGCATGCGGTACTGGACCTGCAGGCGGATGGGCCGGATGCCCAGGACCACCAGGCGCTCGAACAGGGACTGGGACAGACCGGCCTTGGCCGCCTTCTTGCACATCACCACGGGGCCCAGCTGGCAGTGGTCGCCCACCAGGATGAGCTGGAGGAAGAGAGGAGTGGAGGGTTTCATAGGTAGTCAGTCAAGTATCAAACATTACACTTGGAGAAAGGTCCCGTTGACGGATCCCCAAGTAGTGTCGTCACGATACCAAGATTTTGACTTTGATACCGGTTCTAAAACGATACCGCGGCAACATGAAACATCAGGAAAAGTAATGGCATATATATATATATATATATATATATTAGGGGTGTAACGGTACACAGAAGCCACGGTTCGGTACGTACCTCGGTATTGGGGCCACGGTTCGGTACAAGTTCGGTACAACAGAAAAAAAATATTTATAATAATTATTATTAACCCTTTATCTGCCGGAGCTTATTCTCATCCTTGTAGCCTCTCTGCCAGCACTGTAAGTCTATGGAGATGTTCCCCTTCTTTGCAGGGCTATAACTATAATGCAATGACTGACGTTAAATGATTCATGTAGTATGGGTGATATATAGATCAGAGCAGTTTGTATGGTTAATAATAATCAAAAACGCTGAAACTCACCCGTCTCCTCTTACCGTTGGGTGATGAGCGTGGAGCAAAAAGATCGCTATTATGGGATGTTCATCTATGCGATCCATTTCCAGGTTGTATAATACTATATACGTCCAAATAATGTTGTTTATTGAGTTATGGCAACGGATCGATGTCCAGTGTGTCAAGATGGAGTCCCGCGAGCGATAGCGAGTGGCCGGACGGAATAGGGGAAACACCGGCGTCGCAATTATCAACATCCGGTTGCAACTCGCCGATCGGCCACCAGGTGGCGGTATTGAAGCGTTGGAGAGTTGAGCAGAGATCTACAGCACCCGTCAAGGATCCGTGGGTGAAATATGAATACCATGACAGAAATTTGAAATATTGATCTCAAAGACGCTGTAAAACGTCATTGGCAGATTACGCATGGCGAGGAATGACGTCTTAACACGTCATCGGCAGAGAAAGGGTTAACACTTTGAGTGCCAGCGACGAGATATATTTTTTTTGTATTATTAGCGAATGTAATTCATATTTCATCAATCCCTGTGGTACTGCACCCCTTTGGAATGGATTGAATGAACATGGGGGGGGGAATCCTGCTTCCTCATTTTACTTCTCGGGCAAGTCACCCGAGAGGATCAGATTCATTGCCCACCACCAGAACAGCGTGGAATACATATTTCCAGTACCCAGCGTTGGATCAATAAACGCGATCGATATTTGGAATGGCGATCAGGAATTGGAATAATCTTTTTAGAGAACATCTGATCTGAGGTAAGGAATCTATTTTTACCAGTCTTAGGATAATCAGAGCTTTTTTCACAGAGATATCAACGTGTGCCCTATGTGTGTGTGTGTGCTGATCAGGAAATGAGAATAGATTTTTCAGCTCGCTTCTATAGC
The DNA here is from genome assembly GCF_963971535.1 of Notolepis coatsorum. Classification (NCBI taxonomy): domain Eukaryota; kingdom Metazoa; phylum Chordata; class Actinopteri; order Aulopiformes; family Paralepididae; genus Notolepis; species Notolepis coatsorum. The sequence continues at coordinate 207,827,255 of NC_140167.1, forward strand.
GTGCATAAGTACACATATACTATCGATAATCGAGTGTTTATTTGAAAACGATTCATAAATAGGCCGAACAATGACGTTTTGTGTATTCCAGAATATTCCAGTAAAGGGCGATTATCACAGAATCTTTATATTTTCCTGAAACTTAAAAAAAAACATGCGTTTTTCTAAATGGTATAAAACGGAAATGAACAGATTAAAAAACAATCCGTTTCGACAATGTTGACTGCAAATAAGTCATTGATAAACGACAGCCAGATTAGACACATAGCCATAATTTAAGACAGTTTATGCGTTTGCAAATATGAGAGCTCCATCATTGAAGTGGGTGGTGGCATTCAAGGGGGGTAAGGCGCACCGCATGGCTGGCACAGTGTGTGTTAATATATATATATATTTTTTTATATATTATATTTATGATTATTATTATAATTATTATTATTAAATAGAATAATTTTCTATAGGCTTGCCGTGGTAGTCAGTGATACTGGTGTCATTCTGTGTTCAGGCATCCACTTGCCTACTGCCCCTTTAACAACTTATCGTTGCTAAGTTTCAGTTTCACTTCTAGAGAGAATTTAACTTCACGACGAGACTGAATACTAGAGAACAGATGACATATTACAACAATGGCAGAGGATTATTTGGATTTAAACAGTGGAGCTCAGATGATCTGTCCGGAAAAGTATGTTTCTTTCTTTTATTCGATTGTGCCTGTGAGTCCGGCCGGGGAGAATGTTGATGCGTTTGTTGGCGCGCGTGTGTTTCTTTCCATTGGTTTCATTTGGTTAACGTTATTGGGCGAACAAGAAAACGAAAGAAAACTGTCAAATGTAATGACCCTGCAGCTGTTCCAATGTAAATGTGCCTTTCTCCTCCGTGCACTTTCGCCGCTCTGAACTGAAGCCAGGGACCCGGTGTGCCGCGCGCGGTTCTCGTGCCTGCATGTGGGACTCGTGTGTTTGCGCTGTGGGGCGTATTCTTCATATGGCTTCACGTACCGCACCGTGACGGCCGTACCGTAAATTTGTGGGACGAATACACGTACCGTTACACCCCTAATATATATATATATATATATATATATATAGAGAGTGTTTTGGGCTCAGCCCCTCCCATTCCTCACTTTTGGAAAACAAAACGAAACTATGCCCAGACTCCACTATGAGCAGCTCCAAGATATTCTAAAAGTATAGATCACTAATAAAATAAAATATTGGACCATTTTTAATGGCTGGGTATCGCTATACATTTCTGGTATCGTGCAACCCTAATCCCAAGTGTTCTCTTGACCCTCCAAACATATTAACAACCGTTGCTAAGCACCTTAGTGCCCCTTTAAGAAAGTTCCATACACCGTATTATTCATCTACAGATCAAACTCTTCAAGAAGGTATATAATATTAGGGATGCACCGAATGGAAATTCTTGGCCGAAACCGATACCGAAAATAGTAAACAGTTGGCCGAAAACCGAATGCCGAAAATTAATATGAATATATATATAATGTATCTTTTTTTTTTGGCTACCTGATTATGGCAAAAGACATGATTATGGCAAAACTTTACTTAAATAATATTAATAATCACTATTATGGGCCCATAAAACATTTATTCAGCACTTTTGAATGCATACATTAATTCTGACTGCTGAAAGATTGTACAATTTAAACATTTTCTCTTTGCATACAACAAAATGTGCATTAAAGTCAAGTGCATTTTCTTTTCTCTGTAGGATAACTACAACAAGTGCATTCAGAACAAAGCCAAGGTGCTTTAAAACTGCATAAAGATCTGCATAAAGACACACACACACACACACACACACACACGAGAGGTGTTGATGTACTTGATGTTTGTTTGTTGTGTTGCATATTTGAAATAAACTTCAATCAAATCAAACCCCCCTGTTAAAAACAAAAACCTGTGTTTCACCTAGCCATGATCCATCTATAAAACATCATGCTAAAACTGTGAAACAAATGTCCTACTCCCCTAAAGAAAGAAATACATAGCAAACATGACTCAGTTATGCAATAGTGCTGCTGCTTTTTATTTTGTTAAAATCCTTTAGTTAAGACTAAAAGACTACAATATGACTACAACGATTCATGACGGCTTCCTGTCCGCGTTTTCCTTAATGATAAGCAAGCAGTGCAAGAATGCGGAAGCATTCTACCGTAGTGTCGTGCGGTAATGCGCCTTTCATTTTCCGCCGCCCAGCGCCCGTGCGTGCACCGGCGGCGGCGTGCTCGCTCAGGTGCGTGCGTGCGCCGGCGGCGTGCTCGCGCGAGGTGCCCGCGCATGCGCATGAGATCCCGCCTTGGTTCGACACGAGCGGAGCTCAATATATATAAGTCACCGCCCCTTATTCAGTATCTAGAAATAGCTCAATTGGCAAGACTACATGGCTGTGGATCCTATGGCTCGTTTGCTGGCGAGTTCGAATCCCATCGAATATTTTTTTTTTAACGTGATTTTTTTTTTTAACATGTATTCTTTCGCCGGTTAAGGTTAGGCATGGTTAAGGTTAAGGTTAAGGTTAGGCATTGTTTCGGAGTTGGTTAAGGTTAGAACGGTTAAGTTTAGGCGCTGTTAAGGAGCTGGTTAAGGTTAGAGTTTGTCAAAGAGAATGGCAATATAATTTCTATGGTTAAGGTTAGGCATGGTTAAGGTTAAGGTTAAGGTTAGGCATTGTTTCGGAGTTGGTTAAGGTTAGAACGGTTAAGTTTAGGCGCTGTTAAGGAGCTGGTTAAGGTTAGAGTTTGTCAAAGAGAATGGCAATAGACAGCCTATTTCCGCGCGACAGCTCCCAAAGCGGGCCTGAAAAGAAAGGCGCTTTACCGTAGTGGCGTGCGGTGACGAATGCTTCCGCATTTTTGCACTGCTTGCTTATCATTAAGGTAGACGCTTCCTGTCCTCGCGTTTCCATTTTGGTTTAACGTAAAATTTTCAACAACAGATTGCTGCTAATTAAACACTTCATGGAAACGGAGTAACGCTAACGTTATGTCGAGTTCATACGTGTAGTGTAGTGTAGTATGAACTCGACATACCGTTAACGTTACTCCGTTTCAAGTGTTGCTGCCACCGTTGCGTCGCAGATGGATGGTACACTGTTAGCTCCGTAGCTAATCCGCTCCTAGAGACTACCGATAACAGTACCGTTAACGTCGGAGCTTATCAATACTCCGGTTTTTTCTAATTTAGTTTAGAACCGGGTTTCGGGGGGCATCCCTACTCCCAAGAGGAGTTAGTTATCACAGGCTGTAGAACGCAGGAAGAGCTGCCAAGCTGCTCACGTTACACGTTGCGCATGCTATGTCTGTAGTCGCGTTTTGATTATGTCATCACAACAACACGTTATTTGACATTCGGTCATATTTTCTGTGATAAAACCCTTTCGGCCAAAAGAGCCTTTTTAACCATTTTCTGCCGATAATTTTCGGTGGCCGAATTTTCGGTGCATCCCTATATAATATAAATAATAAATATAATATACCCCACATTGATCATGGTAAGAAAAACTACTACAACAACAACAACTAAATAAACAAATTCACAGCTGGTTGTCACGGTTCCGTGGCCCGGTGCGAGGGCCTACCTGTTTGGCTCCCAGCACCACGGGCACCATGCACTCCGGCTCGGTGCGAGGGCCTACCTGTTTGGCTCCCAGCACCACGGGCACCATGCACTCCGGCTCGGTGCGAGGGCCTACCTGTTTGGCTCCCAGCACCACGGGCACCATGCACTCCGGCTCGGTGCGAGGGCCTACCTGTTTGGCTCCCAGCACCACGGGCACCATGCACTCCGGCTCGGTGCGAGGGCCTACCTGTTTGGCTCCCAGCACCACGGGCACCATGCACTCCGGCTCGGTGCGAGGGCCTACCTGTTTGGCTCCCAGCACCACGGGCACCATGCACTCCGGCTCGGTGCGAGGGCCTACCTGTTTGGCTCCCAGCACCACGGGCACCATGCACTCCGGCTCGGTGCGAGGGCCTACCTGTTTGGCTCCCAGCACCACGGGCACCATGCACTCCGGCTCGGTGCGAGGGCCTACCTGTTTGGCTCCCAGCACCACGGGCACCATGCACTCCGGCTCGGTGCGAGGGCCTACCCGTTTGGCTCCCAGCACCACGGGCACCATGCACTCCGGCTCGGTGCGAGGGCCTACCTGTTTGGCTCCCAGCACCACGGGCACCATGCACTCCGGCTCGGTGCGAGGGTCTACCTGTTTGGCTCCCAGCACCACGGGCACCATGCACTCCGGCTCGGTGCGAGGGCCTACCTGTTTGGCTCCCAGCACCACGGGCACCATGCACTCCGGCTCGGTGCGAGGGCCTACCTGTTTGGCTCCCAGCACCACGGGCACCATGCACTCCGGCTCGGTGGCCTGGGTGCTCTCGTCAATCAGGATGGAGCGGAACTGCATCTTGGCCAGACGGGGGTCCCCAGCCCCCACACAGGTACAGCAGATCACGTCGGCATTCTGGGGGGGGGGGGGGGGGGAAGAGAGATTGTTTCCACAAGTCAACATTAGAGTGGAATAAAAGACAGCCCTTCAGGGTTGGGAAGGGAGCGCGCTCTCCGGCTCCGTTTAATCCTTCATAGTTTTGAACATAAGGATGTTGTTTAGCTCCACTTCTATTTATTAATATTAAGATTCGAGTGCCGTCTCTTCATCTGAAGAGCATTTTGCCCTGAATGGACATTGTTGTAAACGCATTACTGTTTGTTAATGGTGTGTTAAGAGAATATTTGTTCTCCAACTGATATACTTAAATTAGTAATTATTTATAAATGTTCATTACTGTTGTATAAGAACCTTTTTATAAAGGCCATAACTCTCTCGAGGGTGTTCTTTACTGTATAAGAACTGCATAGACACAATGTTTATGAATGTATGCGAGTGGGTGAGTGGCAGGGGAACCATCAAACAATCATTTGGAGCCATTGGTCAACAGCCAATGAGAAGCTAATGAAGCCCTGGCCTCCTCACCATGAGCAGCTCCCTCTAATGAAGCCCTGGCCTCCTCACCATGAGCAGCTCCCTCTAATGAAGCCCTGGCCTCCTCACCATGAGCAGCTCCCTCTAATGAAGCCCTGGCCTCCTCACCATGAGCAGCTCCCTCTAATGAAGCCCTGGCCTCCTCACCATGAGCAGCTCCCTCTAATGAAGCCCTGGCCTCCTCACCATGAGCAGCTCCCTCTAATGAAGCCCTGGCCTCCTCACCATGAGCAGCTCCCTCTAATGAAGCCCTGGCCTCCTCACCATGAGCAGCTCCCTCTAATGAAGCCCTGGCCTCCTCACCATGAGCAGCTCCCTCTAATGAAGCCCTGGCCTCCTCACCATGAGCAGCTCCCTCTAATGAAGCCCTGGCCTCCTCACCATGAGCAGCTCCCTCTAATGAAGCCCTGGCCTCCTCACCATGAGCAGCTCCCTCTAATGAAGCCCTGGCCTCCTCACCATGAGCAGCTCCCTCTAATGAAGCCCTGGCCTCCTCACCATGAGCAGCTCCCTCTAATGAAGCCCTGGCCTCCTCACCATGAGCAGCTCCCTCTAATGAAGCCCTGGCCTCCTCACCATGAGCAGCTCCCTCTAATGAAGCCCTGGCCTCCTCACCATGAGCAGCTCCCTCTAATGAAGCCCTGGCCTCCTCACCATGAGCAGCTCCCTCTAATGAAGCCCTGGCCTCCTCACCATGAGCAGCTCCCTCTAATGAAGCCCTGGCCTCCTCACCATGAGCAGCTCCCTCTAATGAAGCCCTGGCCTCCTCACCATGAGCAGCTCCCTCTAATGAAGCCCTGGCCTCCTCACCATGAGCAGCTCCCTCTAATGAAGCCCTGGCCTCCTCACCATGAGCAGCTCCCTCTAATGAAGCCCTGGCCTCCTCACCATGAGCAGCTCCCTCTAATGAAGCCCTGGCCTCCTCACCATGAGCAGCTCCCTCTAATGAAGCCCTGGCCTCCTCACCATGAGCAGCTCCCTCTAATGAAGCCCTGGCCTCCTCACCATGAGCAGCTCCCTCTAATGAAGCCCTGGCCTCCTCACCATGAGCAGCTCCCTCTAATGAAGCCCTGGCCTCCTCACCATGAGCAGCTCCCTCTAATGAAGCCCTGGCCTCCTCACCATGAGCAGCTCCCTCTAATGAAGCCCTGGCCTCCTCACCATGAGCAGCTCCCTCTCGGCCGTGCGCTTCAGGGCCCGGTAGCGCTTCTCGTCGGCAGACGACAGCTCCCCGGTCTCGTCCTTCAGCTGCTGCAGCTTCTGGAGCTCCGGCATGCTGAGAGGAGGGGAGGCAGAGGAGGCAGAGGGTGACCACAGAGGAGAGGAGGGGAGGCAGAGGACCAGAGGGTGACCACAGAGGAGAGGAGGGGAGGCAGAGGACCAGAGGGTGACCACAGAGGAGAGGAGGGGAGGCAGAGGAGAGGAGGGGAGGCAGAGGAGGCAGAGGGTGACCACAGAGGAGAGGAGGGGAGGCAGAGGACCAGAGGGTGACCACAGAGGAGAGGAGGGGAGGCAGAGGAGAGGAGGGGAGGCAGAGGAGGCAGAGGGTGACCACAGAGGAGAGGAGGGGAGGCAGAGGACCAGAGGGTGACCACAGAGGAGAGGAGGGGAGGCAGAGGACCAGAGGGTGACCACAGAGGAGAGGAGGGGAGGCAGAGGACCAGAGGGTGACCACAGAGGAGAGGAGGGGAGGCAGAGGACCAGAGGGTGACCACAGAGGAGAGGAGGGGAGGCAGAGGACCAGAGGGTGACCACAGAGGAGAGGAGGGGAGGCAGAGGAGAGGAGGGGAGGCAGAGGAGAGGAGGGTGACCACAGAGGAGAGGAGGGGAGGCAGAGGAGAGGAGGGTGACCACAGAGGAGAGGAGGGGAGGCAGAGGAGAGGAGGGTGACCACAGAGGAGAGGAGGGGAGGCAGAGGACCAGAGGGTGACCACAGAGGAGAGGAGGGGAGGCAGAGGACCAGAGGGTGACCACAGAGGAGAGGAGGGGAGGCAGAGGACCAGAGGGTGACCACAGAGGAGAGGAGGGGAGGCAGAGGAGGGGAGCATCATCACAGCCAGTCTACAGGAGAGAGAGTCTACAGCGGTACAGGAGAGAGACTACAGGTACAGGAGAGAGAGTCTACAGGTACAGGAGAGAGACTACAGGTACAGGAGAGAGACTACAGGTACAGGAGAGAGACTACAGGTACAGGAGAGAGAGACTACAGGTACAGGAGAGAGAGACTACAGGTACAGGAGAGAGACTACAGGTACAGGAGAGAGTCTACAGGTACAGGAGAGAGAGTCTACAGGTACAGGAGAGAGAGACTACAGGTACAGGAGAGAGACTACAGGTACAGGAGAGAGAGACTACAGGTACAGGAGAGAGAGTCTACAGGTACAGGAGAGAGAGACTACAGGTACAGGAGAGAGACTACAGGTACAGGAGAGAGAGACTACAGGTACAGGAGAGAGAGTCTACAGGTACAGGAGAGACTACAGGTACAGGAGAGAGACTACAGGTACAGGAGAGAGTCTACAGGTACAGGAGAGAGAGACTACAGGTACAGGAGAGAGACTACAGGTACAGGAGAGAGAGACTACAGGTACAGGAGAGAGAGTCTACAGGTACAGGAGAGAGACTACAGGTACAGGAGAGAGACTACAGGTACAGGAGAGAGAGTCTACAGCGGTACAGGAGAGAGAGACTACAGGTACAGGAGAGAGAGACTACAGGTACAGGAGAGAGTCTACAGGTACAGGAGAGAGAGACTACAGGTACAGGAGAGAGAGACTACAGGTACAGGAGAGAGACTACAGGTACAGGAGAGAGAGACTACAGGTACAGGAGAGAGAGTCTACAGGTACAGGAGAGTCTACAGGTACAGGATTGAGACTACAGGTACAGGAGAGAGAGTCTACAGGTACAGGAGAGAGAGTCTACAGGTACAGGAGAGAGACTACAGGTACAGGAGAGAGACTACAGGTACAGGAGAGAGTCTACAGGTACAGGAGAGAGAGTCTACAGGTACAGGAGAGAGAGACTACAGGAGAGAGAGACTACAGGTACAGGAGAGAGACTACAGGTACAGGAGAGAGACTACAGGTACAGGAGAGAGTCTACAGGTACAGGAGAGAGAGTCTACAGGTACAGGAGAGTCTACAGGTACAGGAGAGAGAGACTACAGGTACAGGAGAGAGAGTCTACAGGTACAGGAGAGAGAGACTACAGGTACAGGAGAGAGAGACTACAGGTACAGGAGAGAGTCTACAGGTACAGGAGAGAGAGTCTACAGGTACAGGAGAGAGAGTCTACAGGTACAGGAGAGAGAGACTACAGGTACAGGAGAGAGACTACAGGTACAGGAGAGAGAGTCTACAGGTACAGGAGAGTCTACAGGTACAGGAGAGAGTCTACAGGTACAGGAGAGAGAGACTACAGGAGAGAGAGACTACAGGTACAGGAGAGAGAGTCTACAGGTACAGGAGAGTCTACAGGTACAGGAGAGAGACTACAGGTACAGGAGAGAGAGACTACAGGTACAGGAGAGAGTCTACAGGTACAGGAGAGAGAGACTACAGGTACAGGAGAGAGAGACTACAGGTACAGGAGAGAGAGACTACAGGTACAGGAGAGAGAGTCTACAGGTACAGGAGAGAGAGACTACAGGTACAGGAGTCTACAGGTACAGGAGAGAGAGACTACAGGTACAGGAGAGAGAGTCTACAGGTACAGGAGAGAGTCTACAGGTACAGGAGAGACTACAGGTACAGGAGAGAGAGTCTACAGGTACAGGAGAGAGAGACTACAGGTACAGGAGAGAGTCTACAGGTACAGGAGAGAGAGTCTACAGGTACAGGAGAGAGTCTACAGGTACAGGAGAGAGAGACTACAGGTACAGGAGAGAGAGTCTACAGGTACAGGAGAGAGACTACAGGTACAGGAGAGAGAGTCTACAGGTACAGGAGAGAGAGACTACAGGTACAGGAGAGAGAGTCTACAGGTACAGGAGAGAGAGTCTACAGGTACAGGAGAGAGTCTACAGGTACAGGAGAGAGAGACTACAGGTACAGGAGAGAGAGTCTACAGCGGTACAGGAGAGAGACTACAGGTACAGGAGAGAGAGACTACAGCGGTACAGGAGAGAGACTACAGGTACAGGAGAGAGAGACTACAGGTACAAGGCTGAAAGTGACCCCGTGTGGGGAAGGTATCTTAAGCTTGGTGGTTTAACCATCGCATGACATTTCACAATAAGAAAAATTATTATCCATGGCAGCCAGACAACTTGAGGTGACTTGACTTGAGGAGTGGAAGAAGAGGCTAACGACAAAGAATATCAGGAACTGGTGTGAGTGTGTTCAGCAACACAGGGGGCGAGAGAGAGGTGGGGAACAGTAGGCACATACAGTAACAAATACATTTTCACGTTAAATATCACAATACAAGGCGTCCAAATTCGCATCGTAAAACGGACAAAAGGCGTACATTGAGTGAGAGGCTGTGTGTGATATAGTTAACCTCTTAACAAGCACCCAGAAAAGTGGCAATTTTCTTTTACTTGAATTTGAGGACTGCATACTTTTTTTTGCAAAGCTTAGCTTTATACTTATAGCACATGCATGAGCCTGGTCTCTTTTGAAAGATAACATTCTGAAGTTACTAATGCAAAAAAGGGAAATCACTTTTAGTGCTAATGAAATAGAGTAACAGAGGTTTGAACTTGAGTTGAACTTGTGTACTCACATTTTTCTGTAGTGGTTGCAATATACAAATAAAAAATATTAACAAAAAATAGGTATAAGCTGGAAACACTGGTTCCATAGCCTGAAGTCTTATGTAGTACAGGTCCAAATTCTATAAAAATCCGTTGAGAAATGAGTCTTTGAGAGACGTCCAAGTAAAACCGACGACAAAAGAAAAAGCTCTCCAAAGTCCATTTCCTCATCCACCGCAGTGCATTCTGAAGTCACCTAGTTTCCTTATTCGCACTCCCCCATGTGGGGTATCGTTGGAAACCTACACTTGTTGGCTACAACGCTAACAATCATTTTCGCCACCAGTGGATGATTGGCAGTTCTGGAGCGGCTAGAGTCCGGGGTGGTCATCTGACGCGCGGCGGGTAAAAAGACGCTCGCCTGACATATCGTCATGTAACTCGAGAACTGAGGCACGGATTTGGTCGAGTGAGGTGGCGTTCGAACGGCAACAAATAGATCTTTCAATGGGTATATTTATAAGTTCAGCAAGAAAATGCAGCCCGAGGCCGCTAGATGCTCGCAAAGTGCTGTGACTTTCGTGCGTTCCACGCATGGGCATGACGGCCCATTCCTGGGCCCCCCACCTGTTAGGAGTTTAAAAGAGAGAGAGATAGATTGTGTGTGGGAGCTGGGAGGTAGAAAGAAAGAAAGTTGAGGGGAAAGAGGGATGAGAATGAGAAAAAGAAAGACTAGGGTAGGGGTTTGAGAGCCCAACGATAAATTATTGGCATTGTAAAAACAGAGGTAGAGGGCGGCCGGGTAGCGCAGCGGACTAAGCGTCTGTCTACCACCACAGAGACAGTGGGACCGAATCCAGCTGTGGTGCCTCCGGCTTGGCCGACCGTCCATACTGACACAATTGGCAGTGTTAGCGGGTGGGAAACCCGGCGAGGGTGGGTCCTGGTCGTTGTAAACAGCGACTCCTACAGTTCGGTCGGGGCGCCTGCACAGCAAGGGAAGGATCTGGGAGAGGTAGTGTGACCTTCCACACGTTACACTCTCCCAGTGAGAGTCTGCGCTGCCAGGTGAAAAGAAGCGGTGGGCTGGCTACACATGTGTCGGAGGAAGCATGTGATAGTCTCCGCCCTCCCAGACCGACGATAGGGGGTAGAATGCGCAACGACCAGGTAGGGGATTGGGAATTGGCATAACGACTTAACATTGGGATGGGAGAAAAACGGAAAAAGGAGGGGGAAAAAGATAATACAAAAGAAATTTAAAACAGAGGTAGAGACAGGGATTAAAGCAAAAAAAAATCTCCCGACTGAACTTTTTTTCTGGCCAAGTCATATTCTTATTTTAACCTCCACTGTATATATATTTTTTAATAGCGTTAGCGTTTTAAGGGAGCCTACTTGTAGAGCCTACTGTCCTGACTGTGACTATAGACCCTACTGTTGTGGTTGTTGTGCCAGGCAGGGAGGCGGTGTGCTGGAGAGCATGAATGCAAGTCTTGTGGCTAGCTTCTGATTGATGGCGAGCTAGCTCCCATTACTTTGAACCATGAACTAAACGGCTTGTTATCATACAAACAAGGGACTAAACACGTTTAGCAATTATGCCACAACAACAATGGACAGTCTCCTCCCCACCGTTTGTATATATTTTTTTACCACCCACTCACCCCCTCCTAATGTACAGTCTCCTCCTCATCATATGTATATATTTACTGTTAGGATCTCTGGGTAACAGTACTGTATATTTGCATATCGTATATGTGACAAATGTAACAGTACTATTACTATATACCTGTAAGGCATGTATGTCCCTATGTCATAAATGTCATGTATGTTGTGTATGTCATAAATGTCACTATGAATTGAAAATGGGGGACCCTGATGATGTAAACAAGACAAACGCCTTTCTCTGGTCTGCATCCCCTTAACACAATAGGGACCAGCCACGAGTTAACTCGTGTTTCGGTGCCATGCGTTGTGGACCAGAGCCACAAGTTAACTCGTGGCAAGTTGTTATCGTTTTATTCCATATTAATAACGCTATTAACGTCCCCGATCGACTTGCAGGACCTACCCGCATATTTGATTTTCGAAACATGCAATACCGGCCAGATCCGCTTAGGGGCGCCATCGCTCCACTGCAGTATCATTGAGGGCGATTGAAAAAAAAAATGTTGTACCGTCTGTGGGCGTTTCATATGAGCCTCGGTCCCAGCCGAACATACTCCATCTTTGATCCCGTTACCGAACGCAGATTTCAGCCTGGAATAATGGGATTTATGATCAACCAATGGACATATCGATCTACCAGATTCCGATGACTAATGACGAAATGCTGCCGGCGATTACATGGGCTGACGGTAGGATACTATTCACCCAAATTACAGCCGGATTGGACATTGTTTTAAAACGCAACGTGATCGATCAGTGAAAATGGCTACGTGAACACACACTGTATTGCTAATCAATAATAGTGATCGGCGTCCCCCACCGCCCCCATTTCATCCATAGATGCTCTGTAATAGTCCGGATGCTACGCAGTTTGTTTTATTTCATTCGTATATATACAGCAGAAATGGCGTTTGATATAACGTGACTAGACTTTAGCCTATTATCTAGCTCCCCAGAAAAAAGACTAGGCGAAAACTGCGCTAAACCTTATATTCACGGCGCTATAAAATGACAACCAACCGATGGATTTTTATTTTCTTTAAGCCATTATGAAGGCACGGTTTATGCACTCAAGTGACAATGAGAATGGACAGATAGCAATACTATAAAGTATAAAGTATATATATAGCTGTTAGAAAGTACATCGGTTTGTTGACAACGCTCGGTCCTCTGGCCTATAAATCGGCGCGGGACGCTGGTCGTCAATGTGTTAACAATCGTGTGTATTGCTACTGGATTTACAAGATCCAGAGTGAATGAATGAATGAAAACTTTATTATTACTTGGGACCAAGTAAGGTTGTCGATAATCCAGTGTACAGTTACAACCCCCCCCACCCCCCCCCAGCAGAGTCCGGTAAACAACGTGGAGGAGGTATTGCCTTCATGTTTAACAACAATTGGAGCGATCCAACTAACGTGAAGGAATTATCCAACCACTGCTGCCCAGACCTGGAATATATAACCATCAAGTGTCGTCCTTTCTTCCTCCCGAGGGAGTTAACGGCGATCATCCTGGTCGGAGTGTATATTCCACCGCAAGCCAGTAACAACGTCGCGCTCTCCAGACTCCACGACGAGGTAAATAGAATACAAGCGGCGAACGTTAACGCCGCCATTTTAGTGCTGGGTGATTTCAATAGCGCCAATCTGAGAAAGGTATTACCTGACTTCTATCAGCATGTGACTTGCAACACCAGAGGCGGTAACATCCTAGATCACTGTTACACGCAATTTAAAGGTGGCTACAAGGCTCATTCTGATAGTGGCTTTGGTAAATCAGATCACGCGTCCATTTTTCTTTCACCAATGTACAAACAGAGAATCAAAAGTACTCCTGTAGTCTCGCGAGAGGTGCAGAAATGGGATTTGACGTCAGAGGAGACGCTCCAGGCTCGGTTTGACTGCACAGACTGGAATGTGTTCCGCGACACAGATAACATTAATGTCTACACGGAGACAGTGCTGGACTATGTTTGTACTTTGGTGGAAGAAACAATCCCCACTACCAAAATGAGAGTTTACCCAAATCAAAAACCCTGGGTAGACAAATCCGTCCGTGAAGCTCTGAGAGAGCGCACCAAAGCATACAACGACGGCCTAGTGGCAGGCAACATGAATGACCACAAGGTGGCGCGATACAACGTAAGGAGGACAGTGTCAGAGGCCAAACGGCGCTACAGAGATAAAATTGAACTCCAGTTTGAACAAGCTGACTCTAGAGCTATGTGGCAGGGGCTCAAAACGATGACAGACTACAAAGGCGCCTCCCTCAAACTGAACAGTGACATCTCCTTAGCAAATGACCTCAATACCTTCTATGCGAGATTTGATGCTGGTAATAACAACACCAGCTCACAAGCCACGGCAATGGGGGGGGGGGGGGTCGGCTGCTGATGGAGGCGCAGTGTTCAGGGTAACAGAGCATGAGGTGAGGCGGACCTTTAAAAAAGTGAATATCAGGAAGGCAGCAGGTCCGGACGGCATCCCCGGCCGCGTCCTAAAAGTCTGTGCCGACCAACTGGCCCCAGTATTCACCGACATATTTAACCTGTCCTTAGAACAGGCTGTCATCCCCACCTGCCTGAAGAAGTCCACTATTATCCCTGTACCCAAAAAATCCAAGCCTGCTTGCCTCAACGACTACCGCCCTGTAGCTCTCACCTCCATAGCCATGAAGTGCTTTGAGAAGCTAGTAAAGGGCTACATCTGCTCCTCCCTCCCCATCAACATGGACCCCCTGCAATTTGCATACCGCCCCAACAGGTCCACGGAGGACGCCATAGCCCATGTGCTGCACACAGCAGCATCACACCTGGACAAGAGGCAGGGGAACTATGTGAGAATGCTATTCATCGACTACAGCTCGGCATTCAATACCATAGTCCCCTCCATACTCATAGCCAAGCTCAGGGACCTGGGCTTGAACTATGACCTCTGCCAGTGGGTCTTGGACTTCCTGACTGGCAGACCCCAGGTGGTGAGAGCAGGCAACTGCACCTCCTCATCCCTCAACATAGGGGCCCCCCAGGGCTGTGTTCTGAGTCCCCTCCTCTACTCCCTGTACACACACGACTGTGTGGCTCAGCGGAGTAGCAATACAATCATCAAATTGGCTGACGACACAGTGGTGGTGGGCCTGATCTCTGCCAATGACGAGAGGGCCTACCTGGAAGAGGTCAAGGTCCTGGCGGGATGGTGCCAGGAAAACAGCCTCTCCCTGAACGTCAGCAAAACAAAGGAGATGATTGTGGACTTCAGGAGGTCGGGGGTCAAGGACTACAGCCCCCTCAGCATCGACGGGGCACCGGTTGAGAGAGTCAACAGCTTCAAGTACCTCGGAGCCTACATATCCGAGGACTTGACATGGACCACACACATTGACAGTGTTGTGAAGAAGGCACGACAACGCCTCTACTTCCTCAGGCGCCTAAGGAAGTTCCAAGTCAGTCAGAAGATCCTTAAGAACTTCTACTCATGTACAATAGAGAGCATCTTGACCGGCAACATCACCTCCTGGTTTGGGAATAGCACTGCACAAGACCGAAGCAGACTACAAAGAGTGACACGTTCAGCCGAACGCACAATTGGAGGGGGGCTCCCCACCCTCCAGAACATTTACAACAAGCGTTGCAAGGGCAAGGCTAAGAGAATCATTAAAGACTCCAGTCACCCGAACAACTGCCTCTTTGAACTGCTGCGGTCAGGCAAGCGATACCGGAGTCTCAAGGCGAGCACAGAAAGACTCAGAAGAAGCTTCTATCCCCAGGCCATCAGGCTGCTAAACGAACAATGAACACTACACAACAACAACCACCAAACGCACATAGCACACACATCCACACGCACACACTCACTTTAAACAAACACACTGTAGCACCCACTCCACATACTTTATAGCACACACCCGCACACACCCACTTTAAACAAACACACTGTAGCACCCACTCCCCACACTTTATATTTATTGATGAAGGATTGCACTACAACTCGTACACCTTACTGTAAATTGTACCTAAATTGTACCTCATCCCATTTCTGCTTTGCACTATATAGTACTGTACATTAGTACACTGCATAGTATTGTATATTATATGGTAACTCAGAACATTGTACATATGTCTATACCGAACACTGTGACCTCATTTTCTTCATTTCTTCTTCTAAATTACATGCTATACTATGTTATTTGATACTATCTTGTCTAGCACAGTCTCTGGAGCGTAACAGTAAGAAGCATTTTGTATGAAAGTATTCTGTACTTCTGTATGACAACTATTAAAGAAACTTGAAACTATCCCACCCAACCACCTCCAATGTACAGTTTCTTCGTCAAATGTATATACGGTACTCTTTTTAGACTATTTTTGTATCACAAACAATAGGCTACTGTATTTGTAAATCTGGTATGTCATAAATGTATAGATGTAGCAGTATTGTCTATCTGTATGTCATGTGTGTCATATATGTTATGATGAATTGAAAATGGGGGACCCTGATGTAAACAAGACGAAAGTCTTTCTCTGGTCTGCATCTGTTAATAACAATCAATCAATATTTAACAGATTGCAGAATGGGTACAATACAGTACAGCTTGTTAAGGGGATGCAGACCAGAGAAAGACTTTCATCTGGTTTACATCAGGGTCCCCCATTTTCAATTCATAGTGACATACATGACATACTACATATAGTAATGTTACATTTGTGACATATATGATATGCAAATATACAGTACTGTTACCCAGAGATCTCCCGGACAAATGGGAGAAAGAAGTTTATTGAGCTTAAAAACAATTGATAACGCAAATAATGTTCTGATTAAGAAAGTAATTTGTTTTGTGGCCTTAACGTTACCTACATTTATCAACATTTATCATACACGGAAAGCGAGCGGCGCAAGCACACACACGCAACAACACCACCAACAACAACAAAAACAACAACACACTGCTTGTCGCGTAAATAACGTTCTGATTAACAAAAGGCATTCGTTTTGTGGCATTCACATTATATAGATTTATCAATAGCAATAGTAATATATATGTTTTTTTTTTTACTTTTTTTTTTAGCGTTTATCGCTTTTCTGGTCAAGCATGACCGACAGAAACAGGTTGAAATGGGATGTAGAGCAGGGGAAGACATTCTGAGAAATGACGGCGGGTCCGGGAATCGAACTCGTGTCCCCCAGATCCGTGACGAGCACGGTTTTCCCCGACGCAGAAATAGCGCAGAGATATGCGGTGAGCTACGGGAGCTCCCCTATATACGGTATGTTTCTTTAGACTAGAATAAGTCAAATGAACTTACGGTCTCGGAAAAGTTGCTGCATGTTGATGAGTCAAGTTTACTCGCGAGTAGAGCTACGCTAGAGAGCAATGGCGGAGTTTCAGAAACTCAAACGCAAATAGGCGCTTCCCATTGGTGCTGAGCACAGCGGAGGCGGGTGAAAGCGCTGTAAACTCGGAACAATCTCGCCTTCTGGTTGGTTGCATTTGCCTGATAATTTGCCGATTGCTCGGAAATGACTGCTTGGTGCGGCCGTGGTAGGGGGAAAAAAGGATATTTGACGCCTCCGATTGGCTCAGGTTAAAATCCGTCACGACTCCGAATCAAATGACGGAATCTCCAAATCAAATTGACGGATATCCGTCCCAAGACGGAACGCTTTAATGCCTGGGTAGAGAGGACATCGTTTAAAAAGGGAAAAAAGGGGAGGGGGGCTCTCTAGGCAGGAAGAACAGGAACTAAGAGCACATTCTGACCTGTCCATGTTGCTGATCTGGTTGTGCAGGGCCAGGAAGGACACGGGGGAGTCGATGGCCTCTCTGCTCTTGGCACACAGCCTCACCACCTTCAGCCCCGTCTGGTGGATCTTCTCGGTCAACTGGTCCACCGCGATGTTGCTGGGAGCGCACACCAGGACTGGCCTACAGGACACACACACACACACACACACACACCACAGAGAGCCGCTCAGGACCATACAGCTTCAACTGAGAGGAACGGCCATTCACATTTGAACCGGAACCGGTACCTTTTTTTTCCTCTGTACTTTACTGTCTGTAATAACAAAAATGTTATTTCAGATGTAAAACTAAACTAAGTCTAAACTTCTCAATTTCAACATTATTTATTTAGAACATTTAGTTATTTATTGTAAAACACACCTCACAAACTAAAACCCCTCATAAACCATTCAGAGAATTTCTCTTTTCTTTTTGAATGTTTAACCTCTTAAGCCCGAGCCCTATTTTCTGAAAATCCAAAAAATACATACCTAAGTAAATGGAAGATTGCTCCACTTCTACAAGGTCCATTTGCATGTTCTTGGTATCTAGGGACATCTATGGATCTCATGGAATGTATTCTCAGTGTCAGAAATATTGTGTCTGTTACTAGGTTTGAGTGGCTGGCGTGAGCTGGGAAGTGTAGTTTTTTTTATTTTATTCGAAAGCCCATCGAAAGCCCTGGGTCTCTTCTCTCAAAAGACTACTCAAGTTAGGTTGCGCCAAATCCTTGCATCAATCCTCGCCTTTTTCCGACTCGATGCCTTGAGATTTCTATAACTCATATTTCACTAAGTAAGGGATAATGTATAGCTACGAGGTCATTGTCGCAAAATAATTGACCGACACGGAGGCCGAGGTGTTTTAAACGTCAGTGAAGGTCAATTATTTTGCGATGATGACCGAGTATAGCTATACATTATCCTGCTTATTACATGGCTAGCTTAATAACAATATACCTAATTCATTTTACAAAATCGACAAGACGAGATCAAATGCAGACGCAGTTGTTCTGTGGCTCTGTCCGCTGTCAGCCCAAATAAAGTGATTATTATTATCGCCGGCAGCCCGGCAGGTGTGTCTGATTGCACTGAAACGGTGTGTGTCAGTGGGGCTTGATTGCGAACAGCTGCGCACAGCGGTCATTATTGTTCCACAGAGGTCCGTTATAGAGTATTAGTACATGGGGTTTTCACATTCGCCGAAATGCTTGCTTGTGATTGGTCAACAGCCCCCCGACAGCGGTCATTATTTTTCAATAATGACAGCTGTTTTTTCAATAATGACCGCTGTGCGCAGCTGTTCGCAATCAAGCCCACTGACACACACTGTTTCAGTGCAATTAGACACTGCCGGTGTTCTGCTGCCGGCGATGACAGGGGGCGGAGCGACGAGCGGAGCCAGAACGCAGCCAGAACCAGTGTTGCGAGTCGATGTAAAATTAATTAGGTATATTGTTAGTAAGTTAGCCATGTAATAAGCGGGATAATGTATAGCTATACTCGGTCATTGTCGCAAAATAATTGACCTTCACTGACGTTTAAAACACCTCGCCGAAGCGGCTCAGTATTTTAAACTCCGTGTCGGTCAATTATTTTGCGACAATGACCTCGTAGCTATACATTATCCCTTACATATCGGACCTCCGACGAGCGCTATTGACCAATCACAAGCAAGCATTTCAGCGAATGTGAAAACGACATGTAATAATAACACGTAAAACCACTGGTAAACAAATGTAGTGCTGAAAATATACACGTTGATTGCTGTTTTGTCAGAGTTAGAGTCTTTACTCTTGGCTACATTTGAAAAAAGAAAATGCAACATTAATTCATACATTCTGTAGAGATGGATTTATGGTGTGATGTCATTGTCGGTCCGGTACCAGACCGCTCTGGCTTAACACTTTGAGTGCCAGCCACGAGAAATCTCGTTAGTTCATGCCATGCGTTGAGTGCTAAGAACGAGAAATCTCGTTATTTAATTGTTATTTTTTTATTATCGATTTCCATTCATTTTTCATCAATCTAGCCTCACGTTACCATTGGGGGATCTATCTGAGCTCGAACGGGGAAAATACCGCCCCCTATCGTCTCTCCGGATGGTATTGCACCCATTGGATTGGACTGAATGAAATGGATGGGAAAAAAAGAGTCCGGAATCCACATTTTACTTGTCAGGCATGTAACCGGAGACGATCCCATTCATTGCTGAGCCGCAGAACAGCGTGGAATGTGTTTCCAGTACCCAGCGTTGGATCAATAAACGCGATCGATATTTGGAATGGCGATCAGGAATATTTTTGGCCATATCACGGTACACTATATATATCGCGATATTTTGACATTTCCTCTAAAGCAGGGGTCTCAAACTCAATTTACCTGGGGGCCGCTGGAGGTAGAGTCTGGGTGAGGCTGGGCCGCATCAAATATTCCACAAAAAAAGGGTTTCAAGTATTCCAAAAAAAAGTACAACTGATCCAATCGTCTCAATCTTTAGCAATAACATTTCAGAACATCAACAGTTCTTCAGAACATGAACGGTTCTTCAGAACATGAACGGTTCTTCAGAACATAGGCTTCTCAGTGGTGTCAGTGGACTCATCCACAGCTATGGAAATGCACTGTGCATTTTTTTTATTCTATCACAAAGCTGTTTATTCTGGTTGCTGTGCGATCTGAGGGGGATTTGCTTTTGTTTGCCTTCAAACATGGCCTCCATCACTTCAGTCATACATTATTTTATTATGTATGCATCAGAGAGAGAGAATGGCTTCTTGCCACTGAGTGAGGACTTGGTATCTGTATGTCATATATGTCCTGATGAATTGAAAATGGGGGACCCTGATGTAAACAAGACGAAAGTCTTTCTCTGGTCTGCATCCCCTTAACAATTGTGTGTATTGAGCTGTACTGTATTGTACCCATTCTGCAATCTGTTAATACAGTTTTCAATCAATCAATCAATCAATACACATCAATTCTAGCCTCCGATCCCATGACGTAATTTATCTCCTGCGGAGTGAGGATTATAAAATGAACGTGTTTTAAAGTGTGATGCTGTTTGTCATTTTAACAGCAGATACACTTTCTTAAATTCCATTGTCCCCGACAGAGCGTGTGACGGGGAGCTCGGACGGGATGTGTTTTGCTTGGTGTTATTATAGCATTAGCTGAAAAGCTAGCGTTAGCTACGTTACATCAAATCAGATGATGGCCTGTCCTTTCTCCAGGACCTGACACTCTGTCCGTCTATCAACAATAGTGCACCCACGGTGAATCGTATTTAAGTCAAGTAGCTACTGACTAGCGTTAGCTGACTAACGTTATCAAATGTCAATGTGAAAACCTTGCGGGGAAGACAAGCTAGGTCAGCTAGCTTAGCTTGACAACGGTCCCGTGGCTAAAGTTGGTGCTATTCATAACCCAGCAATAATGGCTGCAGACCTGCAAGCAAAGTACAGCAAGTTCCAAGTGCCAAAGGATAAGAGTCTCTGAGGCGGAGTCTCAAAAGAGAATGTTGAATATTTATTTTGCATCGAAAATCACAACATGAACCTCACTACTAGCCAGAGTCTCTGCGACTGCTACAGACTGGGTAGCGAGTGCAACACTGTCTAATGTCCGTGCGGATCATTGGAGCAGGGTATATCTGCAGTGCCGCAGCCCCATAAAACGTCCAACTCTTGCGCAACGACTCAGCAAACAGTTGCGTGCGGGCCGCATTAACACTACACTTTGACGTCAAGTAGGGGGCCGCAAAATATCATCGGCCCGCGAGTTTGAGACCCCTGCTCTAAAGCACTTAAAAATGCTTGATTTAACCCTTTGATGCATACAGTCACGCCAATATGATTATAAGTTCCTGCAACATATGTTTGCATTATTAAACCATGAAGATGCTTTAAAAAATAATTAAATTAAAATGTACTAAGAGTAGTCTACTGACGCATCCAAGACAATTTATATTAAAAAAATACTTTTGCACAGTACTGTGTTTTCTATCCACTTTAGCCAAACACGCACATATATATATATATACACACACACTACTGTGAGAAAATAATAATCACACACAAAGGGATAATGGCTTATAGCAGACTTAATGATTTTAGAATATTTCAGATAATGAAATTAAATGTTTATATCATCAACTATCCACTACTTTAAATCATTGAATGTAGAGAGAGAGAACGTGCAAGAGAGCCAGCCTCCCCCCCCCCCCCCCCCCCCCATCGGGTTTTGTTCTAGGTTTGCGTTTTGATCGTCTAAGCTGCCGTGGTGATTGATTGATTGATTGAAAAGTGTATTAACAGATTGCAGAATGGGTACAGTACAGTACAGCTCAATACATACAATTGTTAAGAGGATGCAGACCTGAGAAAGACTTTCGTCTCGTTTCCATCAGGGTCCCCCATTTTCAATTCATCATATGACACACATGACATACAGGTAGACAGTACTGCTACATCTATACATTTATGACATACCAGATTTTCAAATACAGTACTGTTTGTGATACTAAAAAAATCCAGAAGAAGAGTATATACATTTGACATATAAACTGTGCATTGGGGGAGGTTGGGTAGGTGGGGTGGGGCTGTACATTGGGGTGGCGGGGGGGGGGGGGGGGTTGGGTAGGGGGGGGGGACACTGTACATTGGAATACTGACATACATTTGACATAGAAACTGTACATTGGAGGAGGTTGGGTAGGTGGGGTGGGGTTGGGTGGGGCTGTACATTGGAATACTGACAGAGCCATGCTTGGTCTTTATTGTACAACTGGGTTAGGACATTTGTAGGGTCCAGTTTTGAATTGCAGTCTCCCGTAGGTGTTCTTTGAGTGTTTTTGAAGGTGGGTAGTGATTCACATTCCTTTACAGCTTTGGGTAGGGCGTTCCATATTGTTGTGGCATAATTGCGAAACGTGTTTAGTCCCTTGTTTGAGCCGAATCTGGGTTTTACATGATTTGTGGAGCTCCCTCTGGTGTTGTGATCGTGGTATTCACTGACCTTTGGGAAGTATTTTGACATGTACATGGGTACCTTGGTCGTGTAGTGTATCTTGTAGACCAGGCCCATTGCAAGTTGCTGTACTCTGTCGTCTACTCTAAGCCATCCTAGATTGTCAAAGTGGGCAGGGGTGAGGTGGGTTCTAGGAGTAAGGTCAAGCAGTAGTCTGACTAGTTTGTTTTGAGATGTTTGTAATTTGGTTTTTAGTGCCTTTGAGGTGCTTTGGTACCATGAGGTGCAAGCATAGTCGTAGTACCCTTGAATGAGTGCTTCTGCCAGAGTCTTCAGGGTATTCTTGTTTACCAGGGAGGAGATCCGGTACAAGAATAGAGTTCGTTGATTGACTTTTTTTATTACATTGGATGCCATTTTGTCACAGGAAAGATTAGCCTCTAGGATGGAACCCAGGTAGGTAATTTCATCTTTCCTGGTGACAATATTGTCACCCACTGTAACTGAGAAGCCGTCTGTTTTGCTGAGTTTGTTATTTGAACCGAAGAGAATGGACTCTGTTTTGCCCATGTGTAATGATAGTTTGTTATCAGCGAGCCAGGTGCAGATTTTGCCTAGTTCCGAGCTGAGGGTTTTTTCAACCTGTAACTTGTTCTCGTCAGAGACCAGCAGGGCTGAGTCGTCCGCAAACAGGAACAAGTTGCAGTCACAAGCTGACGACAGTGGTGATGATGTCACACTTGAATGTAAACAGGAAGAGTTTTAACACACTGAGATGGAAACTGGATGATGTAAAGAAAAGAATAACCAATAAATATGAAGTTATGTTTAAACTTCTGTTGTCAAGCATTGTCAATATAACCCACACCCTCACCTCACGAATGGAACTAGTGTTGCGGAGTCGACTTTGAGCGTTTTCCAGGGTTAGCATCCAACGCTAGTTAGCTTAGCCTAGTCATCATGGATAACTTGGTTAGCAGCTAACGTTAGCCCATTGCTTGCGTCAATTAAATTGCATGTAATTTAAGGTCCGCGCTGGTCATGTGTCTATAATGAAATAAGAGGAAAGCTCTGCGCTAAAGCAAGTCTCATCAGCCGTGACAACATATACTCGATGTTCATGATATAAAAATGTACTACATCTCATGTAGAACAAGCCGCGATACATCAAGTATACTCGATATATCGCCCAGCCCTGTGTATGCGAGTGTGTGTGTGCTGATCAAGAAATAAGATAATCGATTTTTCAGCCCGCTTCTCTAGCGTGCATAAGTACACATATACTATCGATAATCTAGCGTTTATTTGAAAAAGATTCATAAATAGGCCGAAAAATGACAACGTGTTTTGTGTATTCCACTAAAGCGCGATTCCTGCAGAATGACCTTTTTTTCTGGAAGTTTAAAAAAAAACTAGCGTTTTTCAAAATGGTATAAATCGGAAATGTACAGATTTAAAAACTATCCGTTTGGACAATGTTGACTGGAAACAAGTCATTGATAAGCGACAGGCGTATTAGACACATAGCCATAATTTAAGATATAGTTTATGCGTTCGCAAATGTGCTCGCCCTCCCATTGATTAGAGCGCCGGCACTCAAGCGCTAAATCGTGCGCCCCCTGCTGGCACTCAAAGTGTTAAGAGGTTAAATAAACATTATCTGGCCATCCTCAGTAAATACTATCCAAGTCCTCTGACCTCACCGGTCGGTACCCTTAACCCTTTCACTGCCACACGACAGAAGGTTAGCCCTTTACTATCACACAACCGACGGCGATGCTCCATCATTAGCATCATTAGCTCCGCGGATGCGGAGCTAATGATGCTAATGATGGAGCATCGCCGTCGGTTGTGTGATAGTAAAGGGCTAACCTTCTGTATTGTCACAGTGAAAGGGTTAACCGGCTGTCGTGTGGCAGTGAAAGGGTTAAAAGTACAGAGTTCAGTACCCAACCCTAGCTACCATAGAATATTAGATAATGTTGTCAGAGATTCGCATTGGTTTGGTCCATGGGACTACTACTACTACTACTACTACTACTACAAAGGTGCTATTTGGATGAACATTCCTGTGGCATTTGGACATTCCAACTCTCTTGCGTGTCATGCACTGGGCGATCGAGGCCCAACAGCGTCCCGGAAAAATGCAGAAACATCATGTACAATTTCCCCCATGTGCCCGCCCATGTAAACTCATAATTAGCTCAAACTCGCAACATGTAATCACACCAAGCAAACGTACTCGTTTGGTGTAGCATTGTATACTGTATTTTATATTGTATATATAGTCTAGTATATATATATATATATATATTAGTGCCGTCAATAGATAAAAAGAAATTAACTAATTCATCTCAAAATGTTCTGTAATTAATCTAGATTAAAAATAGAATTTTTCTACTTGAGACCGAAGCTTGTAACAGATATTTACTTGAGTAAAATCATGAAATGAATGTAAAATCAACACAAAGAAAGTATATTTAGATTCAAAGACTATTTTAATAGCTCTCTTTGAATAGTTTCTCTCCTGTGAAATACAAATGTTTCTTATATCCGCGGCGCTAAGATTGAAGATTTTTCACTAATCTAGATACATTTATTTTAATGCTTTAAATAATTTTAATTAATCTCCAAAGTTAAAGCATTAACAGCCCTAATATATATATACCATATATATATATAGTCTAGTATATATATATATATATATATATATATATATATATATATATATACACACACAGTATATGTACGGTATATAGTCTAGTATGGAATAGTTTTTCTTATACAGTCCAACTAGTAGTCAAAGTGTTTACCTCCGTGTTGTTCTTCTACTGTCATTAAGCTGCTGTAGAGAAGTAACAGCTCCCACGTAGAGTTGAACGACGTTCCACTGTCAAACAGCTCTGCCCAAAGAACTAACCGGTGCTACTTATACCCATACAGGGGATTCAATTTAAGACCTTTTTAATACCAATTATAAATCTTGCACGTTCCATACGAGCTCTCGCCAGACGCACCGAGCTCCCAGTAGCCACGCAAAAAAAACAACGACTTGAATACAAAAACATTTCATATATTTAATATTATTTAAATATTATTGGGAAATTGTCATAAAATATGAAGTGATTAAAATTGTTTATGATCACTGAGAAAAGTCGTTTGTGGAATCCATTTTATACGAATCACTGTGCAACTGCCATATGGTCACAACGAGTCTGAAAGCCCAGCCACTTACTAGCCTACTGACTCCTAGTGCCAGGGTTGCTATGCAACTACATTCTTAGAATGTGCATGTTTTTTTTCGATCAACAGCGCAACACAGTTTGTTTGTATTACCTGCCAAGCGGTAGATGGGTGTTCAGTGTGTGACCGTGGTGTTCAGTGTGTGACCGTGGTGTTCAGTATGTGACCGTGGTGTTCAGTATGTGACCGTGGTGTTCAGTATGTGACCGTGGTGTTCAGTATGTGACCGTGGTGTTCAGTATGTGACCGTGGTGTTCAGTATGTGACCGTGGTGTTCAGTATGTCACCGTGGTGTTCAGTGTGTGACCGTGGTGTTCAGTATGTGACCGTGGTGTTCAGTATGTCACCATGCCGTGGTACAACAATCATGACATTTTTTGCCTATTTTTAAACTGAATCAAACCGCACTTTTTTACTCTGTCTATTCTATTTTATTATTTTTATTACTGAATGAAACCATAAACAGAGAGGCCTATTGGGATGCTAGATCCTAATCTGAAAAACCTTTTTACCTTACCACCTCTATCTTTTTTATGCTTGCTTTTATGCCTGTATTTTTTTTTTACTGCTGTGAAGCACTTTGAACTGCAATTTCTGTATGAAAAGTGCTATACAAAGTTATTATTATTATAACATTATACAAATCCTACAGAAGCCACCTTAGGTACACCAAAGGAATTGACCATAATACATCAGGGAGAACCAAGTGTTACCCGTTGCCCTGTCTGGCCAGGTGGTAGACGATGGTGGCAGAGGTGACGGTCTTGCCTGTGCCGGGTGGGCCCTGGATCAGGCTGAGGGGTCTCTGCAGGACTGTCTTCACAGCATACACCTGGAGCAACACACATACACGGTCTTCATACACTGTTAGGGTTACATACACCTGGACTATTGTTATTATACAACGCCTTTAGTGTACTATTGTTATTATACAACGCCTTTAGTGTACTATTGTTATTATACAACGCCTTTAGTGTACTATTGTTATTATACAACACCTTTAGTGTACTATTGTTATTATACAACGCCTTTAGTGTACTATTGTTATTATACAACGCCTTTAGTGTACTATTGTTATTATACAACGCCTTTAGTGTACTATTGTTATTATACAACGCCTTTAGTGTACTATTGTTATTATACAACGCCTTTAGTGTACTATTGTTATTATACAACGCCTTTAGTGTACTATTGTTATTATACAACGCTTTTAGTGTACTATTGTTATTATACAACGCTTTTAGTGCACTATTGTTATTATACAACGCCTTTAGTGTACTATTGTTATTATACAACGCCTTTAGTGGACTATTGTTATTATACAACGCCTTTAGTGTACTATTATTATACAACGCCTTTAGTGTACTATTGTTATTATACAACGCCTTTAGTGTACTATTGTTATTATACAACACCTTTAGTGTACTATTGTTATTATACAACGCCTTTAGTGTACTATTGTTATTATACAACGCCTTTAGTGTACTATTGTTATTATACAACGCCTTTAGTGTACTATTGTTATTATACAACGCCTTTAGTGTACTATTGTTATTATACAACGCCTTTAGTGTACTATTGTTATTATACAACGCTTTTAGTGCACTATTGTTATTATACAACGCTTTTAGTGCACTATTGTTATTATACAACGCCTTTAGTGTACTATTGTTATTATACAACGCCTTTAGTGTACTATTGTTATTATACAACGCCTTTAGTGTACTATTGTTATTATACAACGCCTTTAGTGTACTATTGTTATTATACAACGCCTTTAGTGTACTATTGTTATTATACAACGCCTTTAGTGTACTATTGTTATTATACAACGCTTTTAGTGTACTATTGTTATTATACAACGCCTTTAGTGTACTATTGTTATTATACAACGCCTTTAGTGTACTATTGTTATTATACAACGCCTTTAGTGTACTATTGTTATTATACAACGCCTTTAGTGTACTATTGTTATTATACAACGCTTTTAGTGCACTATTGTTATTATACAACGCCTTTAGTGTACTATTGTTATTATACAACGCCTTTAGTGTACTATTGTTATTATACAACGCCTTTAGTGTACTATTGTTATTATACAACGCCTTTAGTGTACTATTGTTATTATACAACGCCTTTAGTGTACTATTGTTATTATACAACGCTTTTAGTGCACTATTGTTATTATACAACGCATTTAGTGTACTATTGTTATTATACAACGCCTTTAGTGTACTATTGTTATTATACAACGCCTTTAGTGTACTATTGTTATTATACAACGCTTTTAGTGCACTATTGTTATTATACAACGCCTTTAGTGTACTATTGTTATTATACAACGCCTTTAGTGTACTATTGTTATTATACAACGCCTTTAGTGTACTATTGTTATTATACAACGCCTTTAGTGTACTATTGTTATTATACAACGCCTTTAGTGTACTATTGTTATTATACAACGCTTTTAGTGTACTATTGTTATTATACAACGCCTTTAGTGTACTATTGTTATTATACAACGCTTTTAGTGCACTATTGTTATTATACAACGCATTTAGTGTACTATTGTTATTATACAACGCCTTTAGTGTACTATTGTTATTATACAACGCCTTTAGTGTACTATTGTTATTATACAACGCCTTTAGTGGACTATTGTTATTATACAACGCCTTTAGTGCACTATTGTTATTATACAACGCTTTTATCACAAAAGCCTCACCTAACTTTTTCCAAAACTATTCAATATGAAATACACTTAATTTCAAGCAATGACAGAAAGCCATATTGAAATGCATTATTAAAAGAAGTATATATTTGATTGTAGTTGTGGGCCAGACCTGCGAGTGGTTGAGGTCCGGCAGGCCCTGGGCGGTGAAGCGCTTGGGCAGCTGGCACTTGATGACCACGTCCTCCACCTCGTGGCCCAGCAGCTTGTGGTAGATGTAGCCTGAAACAGAGGTCTCATCCACCGCAAAGGTCTTCAGGGCACTCTGCATTCTGTGTCACAGTACAGATACAACATGGATCCGTTTATTTAGGATCCCCATTAGTGGTTACCTCAGTGACAACTACTCTTCCTGGGGTCCTCTCAAAATAACAACACATTCAACATAAAATCATTGTACAATCACAATAAAACAATACGTCCATGCTGCACATTGTACAAGCAGCAACAGATAGTAATGTGTCTGTCTACAGAGGTGAAGGGTCACAGAGGTGAAGGGTCACAGAGGTGAAGGGTCACAGAGGTGAAGGGTCACAGAGGGCCCAACGCTCCCCTGCCACCTGACACAGAGGGCCCACCGCTCCCCTGCCACCTGACACAGGGGGCCCACCGCTCCCCTGCCACCTGACACAGAGGGCCCACCGCTCCCCTGCCACCTGACACAGAGGGCCCAACGCTCCCCTGCCACCTGACACAGAGGGCCCACCGCTCCCCTGCCACCACACAGAGGGCCCACCGCTCCCCTGCCACCTGACACAGAGGGCCCAACGCTCCCCTGCCACCACACAGAGGGCCCAACGCTCCCCTGCCACCTGACACAGAGGGCCCACCGCTCCCCTGCCACCACACAGAGGGCCCAACGCTCCCCTGCCACCACACAGAGGGCCCACCGCTCCCCTGCCACCACACAGAGGGCCCACCGCTCCCCTGCCACCTGACACAGAGGGCCCACCGCTCCCCTGCCACCTGACACAGAGGGCCCACCGCTCCCCTGCCACCTGACACAGGGGGCCCACCGCTCCCCTGCCACCTGACACAGAGGGCCCACCGCTCCCCTGCCACCTGACACAGAGGGCCCACCGCTCCCCTGCCACCTGACACAGAGGGCCCACCGCTCCCCTGCCACCTGACACAGAGGGCCCACCGCTCCCCTGCCACCTGACACAGGGGGCCCACCGCTCCCCTGCCACCTGACACAGAGGGCCCACCGCTCCCCTGCCACCTGACACAGAGGGCCCACCGCTCCCCTGCCACCTGACACAGAGGGCCCACCGCTCCCCTGCCACCACACAGAGGGCCCAACGCTCCCCTGCCACCTGACACAGAGGGCCCACCGCTCCCCTGCCACCTGACACAGAGGGCCCACCGCTCCCCTGCCACCTGACACAGAGGGCCCACCGCTCCCCTGCCACCTGACACAGAGGGCCCAACGCTCCCCTGCCACCTGACACAGAGGGCCCACCGCTCCCCTGCCACCTGACACAGGGGGCCCACCGCTCCCCTGCCACCTGACACAGAGGGCCCACCGCTCCCCTGCCACCACACAGAGGGCCCACCGCTCCCCTGCCACCTGACACAGAGGGCCCAACGCTCCCCTGCCACCTGACACAGAGGGCCCAACGCTCCCCTGCCACCTGACACAGAGGGCCCAACGCTCCCCTGCCACCTGACACAGAGGGCCCAACGCTCCCCTGCCACCTGACACAGAGGGCCCACCGCTCCCCTGCCACCACACAGAGGGCCCAACGCTCCCCTGCCACCTGACACAGAGGGCCCAACGCTCCCCTGCCACCTGACACAGATGCCCTCATTTGGATAAATATATATTTTTAAGTATATCATAAAAGATAATGATTTCTTTTTGGAAAAATCTGTTCTCAATTTCTTTTTTAAGTCTCACTGGTAATATGTAATGGCAGTTTGTTCCAGTTTGACACATTACAGTTCTCTTTAATTACTTAGTTTTGGGTAGTGGAAGCATGAATATTTCCATAGCTGCATGTCTGGTATTATACACATGTTGATCTTTAGTATGTATCATCTGTGTATATAAACATATAGGCATCATCTGTGTATATAAACATATAGGCATCATCTGTGTATATAAACATATAGGCATCATCTGTGTATATAAACATATAGGCATCATCTGTGTATATAAACATGTAGGCATCATCTGTGTATATAAACATATAGGCATCATCTGTGTATATAAACATATAGGCATCATCTGTGTATATAAACATATAGGCATCATCTGTGTATATAAACATATAGGCATCATCTGTGTATATAAACATATAGGCATCATCTGTGTATATAAACATATAGGCATCATCTGTGTATATAAACATATAGGCATCATCTGTGTATATAAACATATAGGCATCATCTGTGTATATAAACATATAGGCATCATCTGTGTATATAAACATATAGGCATCATCTGTGTATATAAACATATAGGCATCATCTGTGTATATAAACATATAGGCATCATCTGTGTATATAAACATATAGGCATCATCTGTGTATATAAACATATAGGCATCATCTGTGTATATAAACATATAGGCATCATCTGTGTATATAAACATATAGGCATCATCTGTGTATATAAACATATAGGCATCATCTGTGTATATAAACATATAGGCATCATCTGTGTATATAAACATATAGGCATCATCTGTGTATATAAACATATAGGCATCATCTGTGTATATAAACATATAGGCATCATCTGTGTATATAAACATGTAGGCATCATCTGTGTATATAAACATATAGGCATCATCTGTGTGTATAAACATATAGGCATCATCTGTGTATATAAACATATAGGCATCATCTGTGTATATAAACATATAGGTATCATCTGTGTATATAAACATGTAGGCATCATCTGTGTATATAAACATATAGGCATCATCTGTGTATATAAACATGTAGGCATCATCTGTGTATATAAACATATAGGCATCATCTGTGTATATAAACATATAGGCATCATCTGTGTATATAAACATATAGGCATCATCTGTGTATATAAACATATAGGCATCATCTGTGTATATAAACATATAGGCATCATCTGTGTATATAAACATATAGGCATCATCTGTGTATATAAACATATAGGCATCATCTGTGTATATAAACATATAGGCATCATCTGTGTATATAAACATATAGGCATCATCTGTGTATATAAACATATAGGCATCATCTGTGTATATAAACATATAGGCATCATCTGTGTATATAAACATATAGGCATCATCTGTGTATATAAACATGTAGGCATCATCTGTGTATATAAACATATAGGCATCATCTGTGTATATAAACATATAGGCATCATCTGTGTATATAAACATATAGGCATCATCTGTGTATATAAACATATAGGCATCATCTGTGTATATAAACATATAGGCATCATCTGTGTATATAAACATATAGGCATCATCTGTGTATATAAACATATAGGCATCATCTGTGTATATAAACATATAGGCATCATCTGTGTATATAAACATATAGGCATCATCTGTGTATATAAACATATAGGCATCATCTGTGTATATAAACATATAGGCATCATCTGTGTATATAAACATATAGGCATCATCTGTGTATATAAACATATAGGCATCATCTGTGTATATAAACATATAGGCATCATCTGTGTATATAAACATATAGGCATCATCTGTGTATATAAACATATAGGCATCATCTGTGTATATAAACATATAGGCACTCTCAAGGTACAGATATTTCTACCAGATCATGCTACAAGCCATCAGAGTGGCACGGAAACACAGAGGTGGCCACATATCAAGATGACGGGGGGGTTGTGAGGACGGTATGAACTGGCAACACACCTGTCGAAGGAAGTGGACTTCCACACAAAGTCCACCTGGAAGTTGTGCGGTATCTCCACCGGCGCGCCCACGCTGCTGCGCAGCTCTATAGCAATCTCATCTCCGTAGTCTTTCACAAAGAAGGACGCTAAGGAATTCAGTATAGAAAAAGTAACCTTTCTTGCTGTGGAAATATGGTTAGAAAACAGACGGGGTTAAATAGGCTTTATTAGGTGAGGACAAAATACAGGTAGTACAGAGACAACATTGCTACACAAAAGGCCCCGGCAATAGCTTGGAAAGAGGAGTCACAAAAATGTGTTTCTCAATCTCATTGCATTTTTTTAACAGAAGGTATGTAAATAGTTTAGTTTCACTTTGTTG